>NC_141998.1:2056350-2138850 GCF_049901715.1 Pseudonaja textilis | reverse complement strand
TCTTGGATTTCTCTTTTGGGAAGGGAAAACCCAGAACTCTCAGAGTCAGCTTTTCCCAGATGTGCGAATATGACAACTCTAATAAATTGGAACTTTGAGGAAATGTTTGTCTCGGGGTTTACTGGTTTGGAGTTGGTTAGTTGGAACGCTGATATTTATGGGATGCTGCAATTGTTGTATGAGCTGGTTGCCAAGTGCCTGGATTGCAATCACATGACCATGGGGTGCAGCAGCCATCAGAATTTTGAAGACCGGTCGTAAGTATTAATCATTCAATGCGGCCACAACTTCGAATGATCACCGAAGAAGCGGTTGTTAACCAAGGACTACCTGTATTTTACTCCTCCCTCCGTTTCTTAAAGTTTGCTGATGTAACTCACCACTTTCATGAGATAGACGTTAATTGAAAAATTTGGGTATTCCTGAAAGTTCCTGATGGTGGTTGTCTGAATGGATTCTCCCCCACACTCTATGATGAGGCTGGGATTGTTCACAACCATCAGATTGTAATTCTTCATGTCTCGGAGACCCCAGGCAAGAATCTATGGGGAGATAGGGCAAAACTGTCAGCTGAATCTTCCATCGATTGGGGTACAAGATCTCCCCCATCTCTCTCGGTTGGTGCCAGCTCTTAATAACTTCACGCACATCTGTATATATAGCTTTCTCTGCAGCAACATGGCAGTGGTTTTGCCAAGTTTCTCTCCTGAGATATAGAATACAGGGCATATAACTAATATGGTTGGAAGGTACCTTGGAGGTTTCCTGTTTCCTAGACTTGGGATTTCTGATGATTTCTGCTAGTGCATGATGTATCTCAAACCAGATCTAGCATATACACTCTCATGTAAACGCACTAGAGATTCCAGAAACACATATATTTTTATTTTGTTGATTTGTTGAATGAATACATTTTCCCTGTCTTGTTAAATACTGTAGGTCTACAGTAGCTTTCATTGTTTCCCCACTTTCTGAAGGCTCTCATTTCACTGGATTGCTGGTCCTGTCACCATCCCTCCATTCCCAAGATACCTGTGGGGAAATTTCTTGCCCACCAAGATGTCTGGAGCCACCTGAACTGGTTCACAAGCTCACCTCTACAGCCATCAGCCGCAAAATGGGCCGGATTCCTTTGGGGATTGTATAAACACCATCTTTCCAAGTAGGAGGTGGAAGTTTCCCCATGGATCCGTCCTAGAAGAAGAAAAAGTTAGACCTTTCTGAAGTTAGGTACCATGCAGTAGTGGGATCCTACCTTAGTCACTAGTTGCCTCTTGAAAAAATCACCTTTGGCACAACCACGGATGACCGAGAATCTCCATAGACATTTAGTAGCTTCTGACTTTTTTTTCTTCATTGCATTAAAATGCAAACAGAATTACAATTATTTTACATTTCTAAACCTTGCAAGACATTTCCATCACAACAAAGTCACTCTAACCATGCATACTGAAAAAAAATCAAAGTTTGATATATTTCTTCCCAATTATCTAGGCATCAACAGAAGGCCTCCGTGGAAGGCTGGAGGCTTCTTGTAATCCTTGACCTGGAAAAAAATCATTCAGTTTCACGATTACATCCATTTCCTCTTTTTAGAGAATTGCTCAGGTTTGCAGAGAAAAAAGACCAGTGGTAGGATTCTAATTTTTTTTACTACCGGTTCTGTGGACGTGGCTTGGTGGGCATGGCAGGAGAAGGATACTGCAAAATCCCCATTCCCTCCCCACCCCACAAACCTGCTTTCCAGCTCCGTTCTCCTGTGCAGGGCAACCAAAGAAGACCCAGCCGATCAGCTGGGACTCGGGAGGCAAAGAATAGATGGGGGTGAGGCCAGTCAGAGGCGGCATTGCTACTGGTTCTCCAGAACTGGTGAGAACCGGCTGAATACCACCTCTGGACCGATCCATCATTCCGTTTGACAGTGTGGTGTTGTGTACTTGTGACAGTACCTCCAGAGTCCTCAAAAACATGTAATGTGACTTTTTGTTGCTTTCTTTCTTTCTTTCTTTCACCTTCCTATCCAAGAGAAGCTCAAAAGCAGCCATGAGGTAACCATTCTCCTCTTCGTTTCTGGTGATCCGATGCTTCTGGAGACGGGGAATACTTCGTACATTCAGATCCAGGCACACCATTGGAATGCAGATGCACCTTCCCATAAAATCATTGGATCGGGCCTATCGGAAAGAAGTGAGGCAAAGCAGATAAGCTTGTGAACAATGTGGCCAAGAGCAAAGAAGACGTGTCTGGGTGCCGCGTAAGATAATGTAACGATCAGTCAGATGCTAAAGGCATTTCGGGGATGTTCTACCATATGTAGAGTTAGATCAGTTGTGGGATTCAAAAATTGTTACCACCGGTTTGGTGGGTGTGGCTTGGTGGGTGCGTGCAGGGGTGGGATTCAAATTTTTTAACAACCGGTTCTGTGGGTGTGGCTTAGGTGGTGGTCATGGCTTGGTGGTCATGTGACTGGCTGGGCGTGGTCAACTCAACATCACTCACATCGAGACACGCATCTCCTTGCCTGGCCTTCAAGATTGTGGGGATGCTGCAACAGTTTTAAGTGTGAAAAATGGTCATAAGTCACTTCTTTCAGTGCCATTGTAACTTTGAATGGTCACTCCACACAAGCAAAGTACCAGCAAAGGAGGGGAAAGTCCTCCAGAGAAGTTCCAGAGACAGGAAGTCTAGTCCTGCCAAGAATGTAATAAGGGTTAATGGAGAGGCAGTTTCTGTAAGCAACACCAGAATGTTTCCTTCCTGCCTTCCTTACAGGATTAGCCCAGTAATTTCTTCTAACAACCAGTTCTCCAGTGGGTGGGCCCAACAGCAGAGCAGCGGAGAGAACCAGTTTGGTCTCCGCTGCTCATTGGCACTACCAACCTGGCAGAATCAGGCCGAACCAGTAGAATACCACCACTGAGTTAGATGTTCTATGTAGAGTTAGAGGTCTATGTATCATCTGTGAAGCACATCTTGAAATGACAAGAACCAGTGGGGTGCAGTGGTAAGATTCAAATATTTTTTACTACCGGTTCTGTGGGCATAGCTTGTTGGACGTGGTGTGGCTTAGTGGGCAGACTTCGTGGGTGTGGTAGGGGAAGGATACTGCAAAATCCCATTTCCTCTCCTAACCTGCTTTCTAGCTCTGTTCTCCTGTGCAGGGCAACAAAAGAAGGCCCAGACGATCAACTGGGACTCAGGAGGCAGAGAATAGATCGGGGCGGGGCCAGTCAGAGCTTGTATTTGCTGGCTCTCCGAACTAATCAAAATTTCCACTACTGCTGAATACCACCTCTGGTGCAGTGGTGAAGATTTTGAAACTTCTCGTGAACCACTGAAATGTCCCCCCTACGTACGCCTGAATCATAGTCAAATATCTCCACGGCCACAATGGGGGGATCCTGAGCCGTCCCTTGAGGATCTCCATAAATCAAAATGTCTTCAAAGAGGAGGGTCTCGTCCCAGCATGGATGCAACGTGCCGCTGATAACGTGGGTGCAGTGGCTCAAATGAAGGAAAGAGACGTGAGCCACAGGATCTGTCAGAGATACAAAACCTCACTTCACTTTGCTTATTTAATTTGTATCCTGCCATCATCATCATTATTATTATTATTATTATTATTATTATTATTATTATTATTATTATTATTATACACAAAAATGACAGTATACACAGCAAATGAGATAACTATGCTGGGTTTCGTATCACAAATCACTAGTCGAACACTTCCCAAGTGTTTAGGACTGTGTGATGTATCGGCGGATTATGTGAGCAGATCCAAGTATTATTATTATTATTATTATTATTATTATTATTATTATTATTATTATTATTATTATCATTATCATTATTACTATTATTATTATTATTATTATTATTATTATTATTATTATTATTATTATACACAAAAATGACAGTATACACAGCAGACGAGATAGCTATGCTGGGTGTCGTATCACAAATCACTAGTCGAATACTTCCCAAGTGTTTAGGACTGTGTGATGTATCAGCGGATTATGTGAGCAGATCCAAGTATTATTATTATTATTATTATTATTATTATTATTATTATTATTATTATTATTATTATTATTCAAGGTTGCAAAGTCTGTAGCAATTCCCAATCCTCCAGGTCATAGTTGTCCCAAAGGTGCCTTTTTTTCCCAGGAGGCAAGCGGACTTCGTTTTTTCTTTGAAGATGTTTTGCTTCTCATCCAAGAAGCTTCTTCAGCTCTGAACTAGATGGTGGAGAATGGAAGGATTTATACTCCTTGCAGACAGCTGGTCATTTGCATCCTTTGAGAGGGTCATTGAGGCCACTTGGAGGTTTATTTGGGTCCTCAGAGTCACCTGAATAGTTCTCCTGGTTCCTGTAGTCTGCAATTTTTTTCCTCTGGAAACCGCTGGTGGGATTCAAATAATTTAACAACCGGTTCTCTGCCCTAAGGATTCCTTCCAACAACCAGTCCATCAAACTGCTCAGAAAGTTAACAACCAGTTCTGCTGAAGTGGTGCAAACTGGTTGAATCCCACTACTGCTGGAAACCCATTCCTGCCCCCCACACCATTCAAAGGGTGATAATTCCAAATTGTGTCGCGAAAAGTCTGTAGCAATTCTCAGTCATCCAGGTCATGGTTGTCCCAACTGTGCTTAACTGGATGGTGGGGATTGGAGCTGAATAAAATCAGTGCTGAAGAAGCTTCTTGGATGAGAAGTGAAACGTCTTCAAAGAAAAAAAACAAAACCCAGTTATCTCCTGAAAAAAAAAAGGACCTTTGGGTCAAGGTGGCAAATGTATCCAACACACCTTCCTCCTCCTATTTCCCCTACAACAACACCTGTGAGGTGAGTTGTGTTGAAAGAGAGGGACCTGGCCCAAATTCAGCCTCCTGGCTTACACAGCCAAGGCAGGGACTACAACTCACCCTCTCTTGGTGATTGGCTCAAAGTCAACTGGTCAATTTAATGCGTGGAGTAGAATTTGCTATCGCCTTTGTACGCCTCTAAGTAAATGAATAGGGATGTTCACAATAGACAGAGATGAGAGCAAGGGTGAACTAATTTTATCTTGGCTGGGTGTGAAGGAGGCATCTTACCTGCGGTCCCTTTCACAATGCTTCTCAGAAGGTCTCTGGCTTGGTACATGTAGCAGCGCAACTGGAAATACAATGGACCTAAAAAGAGGAATATTTTTTTTTATGAGTTCAATTTTTCTTCTGGCTTCTTCATTACAGTTTCCCAAAAGGAGACTTTATCAAACATTTAGCTTCTCATCTTATAAATCCTTTCTCTCATTATCAATCCTTCCATTCCTTCCCATCCTGTCAGAGCTGAAGAAGCTCCTTGAAATGAGAAACGAAACGTCTTCAAAGGACAAAACAAGGAAGTCCAATTGTCTCCTGAAAAAAAGTATCTTTGGGACAACCGTAACCTGGAGGACTGAGGATTTTTACAGCCCCTTAGGCCCAGGACTCTTCAATATCTTCATAAATGGTTTAGATGAAGGAATAGAAGGGGAACTCATCCAATTTGCTGTCGACACTAAATAGGATGGTTTTCAAAATGATAAAATTGGACACCCTTCATGGCTGCCCTTGCATAAGCCGATCTTCTCTAACCCTACTGGTTGGGTTTCCTAATAGGTGAAGGCCAAACCCATCTGAAGAACCTCAACTGGAGGAGGACAGTCCTGGGAACTCACTCTTGAAGACGCAGTAGAGAAGAGGAGTGTTCTTCTTCAAGAGACCTTGGGATGCAGATGGTTCTAGTTCCACCTCCTCTTTTTCATCTTTCCTTCCTGCTTCAGGTTTTTTCTTTTTCTGCCGGTCTCCAACCTCCACACCCTGAAATAAAGGAGATAGTCATAATGCAACTTTGAGAAAGCGAAAGACTGAATTTGGCTTCTCTTTTTGGCAGGGAGATTCCCAGGAGGATAAAAAAAAAGTGAAGATGTGTGATGAACCAACGGGGCGTGGCACAAAGGCAACACAGTCAGATAATCCATAAGAGTCCCTTTATTATCTCCAACTTTGGCCCCAATGTCCAGGTTATCTTCTGGCTGGAGAAAAACTCTCCCAGGAACAGCCTTTGGCTGCAGAAAATTAAGTCCAAAACATGGTCAACACAAACTGTAACGTAAAGTCCGAACAAGCCAAACTGAAGTAATTAACTTGGCAGGGCAGAAGCAAGAATTTCAGGCTTGAAGGCACGGCAAAACTCACACAGGTGGGAAGATGCCAGGAACACAGATAAGCCACAACAACACAGGATAAAGTCACGTTTGCTCCTAGCAGTCTGCCGCATGCAGCCTGCCTTTCTTATCAACTGTCTTCCCAGCTGTAGCTAATGAAGGGAATCAGGGCCCTCTCCTCCCTCATAAGCCACACAACCTATATTGCTCTCTTCTCCGTTCCTCCCTGCGTGCCCTAGGATGAAGAGGGGGTGGGCCTGGGTCTTCCTCTGAACTCCCTCTCCCTTGTTCTACCTCTCCCCTGCTCTGCCCAGCCAGACTTTGCCCTTCCCCAGCCTCCCCCACAGCCAATGGAACCACACTCCTACTCCCTGTTAGTTGTCTGACTTCCTCCTTGGATTCAGACTCCAACAGGGGCATGACAGATGGAGGTTGCAACCATGTAATTGAAGTCCATCTGCCTTTAATCACTGCTGTCTTTTTGGCCCACCCTCTGGACAACCCTGGTTACGTGACAGCTGTCCCCTCTTACCAAGGAGCCTTCCAAGTAGAAAATGGGTGCCACCAGGCTGGGTTCCACCGGAGCAAGCTTCCTGCGCCAACAACGTCGCCGAAAAATATCATCTGGTTGCCTCTGGAGGTGGAATCTCCAGCTGTCAAGAGGCGCATATTCCCAGACATCCTCTTTCGCTTTAACGTCTAAGTGCTGCAGAAACCACAGGGAGGAACTTTTCAATTATGACGTCTTATTTTAGCCAGAATTTAGCCTTTCTCAAGCGGGTAACCCAGAGATGTTATGACAGTAGAGTGGCAAAGGATCAGAGTTGCAATTTGTTTATTTATGGGTATCCATAATACCCATAAATACGCCTCACACTCTTTCCTCCTCTTCTTTTCCCCACAATAACAATCCTGTGAAGTGGGTTGAATTGAGAGTGGGAGGACTGACCCAAAGTGGCCCAGCAGGTTTTTATGCCTAAGGTGGGATTAGAACTAACCACCTCCTGCTTTCTATACCAGCTCCTTTACTGCTACACCAAACTGGATCTAACACATGTGAGTGTCCCAGAGCCATCAACAGTTGAGCAGAAATTTTGGTCTAGCGGTTTAAGGCACCAGGCTAGAAAACGGAAGATCATGAGTTCAAGTTATGAAAGCCAGCTGGGTGACTTGGGTCCAATCACCCGGACACTGTGAGTTCTAGTCCTGTCTTAACCTTGAAAGCCTAGCTGGATGATTTCGGGCCAATCACAAGGAAACTGTGAGTTCTAGTCCCACTTTAACCTTGAAAGCCAACTGGGTGACTTTGGTTCAATCACCAGGAGACTGTGAGTTCTAGTCCCGTCTTAGGTACGAAAGCCAGCTGGGTGCCTTTGGGCTAGTCCCTCTCTCTCAGTCTAACCTTCCACCTGGGTTGTTGTGAGGAAAAAACAACAATATGTGTTGGATATGTTGGCTGCCTTGAGATATTTGTAAATATAGTAAAGGCAGGACGTCAATAAAGTAGAATTTTAATAAGTTATGATGATGACTCAATGGAAGCATCTCCTTGATAGATGAGCTTCATGCTAAGGCGACCATCTTATCCAGTGCTTCTAGTGAAGTCTTCTTGGTCGCACCCTGGATCAGCCTACCTCAGCTCTAGTCTCCCTCCGGGGCCCTGGTTAAATGTCCCCGCTTCCAAAGCGCTCCCTTCATTCATCGCTGACTTTCTGTCTGACGCCCACTCCCCGAGAAAGATTCAGTACCAGCTGGAGAAAAGCGGCCATCTGGTTTTGTTGAGTCTCCCTGCCGAGGTTCCGGAAACGCTTCCTGAGCCAACGTCGCCGCCGGTGTGTGTGGTAGGTCTTCTCAGCTGTGTTCCAGGAGTGTGGAAACTCATCAGGTGGGATGGCAACGCCATACTCCCATCCTAAGGAGGAAAAGAGGTGCCCTGAGGCCCATGGGCAGACGAGGAAGGACACGCTGCAACACTTCCCTTCAAATTCTGCCCCTCACAGACCCGCTTATGACTGTCAGGTGTGACAAAGCCAGGACCAGGCGTGTCGTTTTCGATTCAGCTGGTTTATGACTCACACCTACGCACAGCAGTAACACGGCAGCCACACTAGGGGCCAACGCCTATTAATCCACATCGTGTGGCTGCAGTATTATTATTTATCCTTCTGGGAGGAGGTTTCGCAGTATCCAAAACAGGACAATTAGATCCTGGGATAGCTTTGTGTCATATAGCATCAACCTTGTCAACTCTTAAGACTCTTTTCCCCCGCTATGTATTCAAAATGGACTGTGATTGATTGAGAGATAGATGGAAGGAGAGAAGGAGGGAGGGATAGATGATAGATTAGATAGATAGATAGATAGATAGATAGATAGATAGATAGATAGATAGATAGATAGGAGAGAGAGAGATAAGAGAGAGAGATAAGAGAGAGAGAGAGATTAGATGATAGATTAGAGAGATAGATAAGAGAGATAGAGAGATAGATAGAGATAAAAGAGATAGATAGATAGATAGATAGATAGATGATAGATATAGATTAGATGATAGATTAGATAGATAGATAGATAGATAGATAGATAGATAGATAGATAGATAGGATAAATAGATAGATAGATAGATAGATAGATAGATAGATAGATAGATAAGATAGATAGATAGATAGATAGATAGATAGATAGATAGATAGATAGATAGATAGATAGATATAGTGATATAGCTACAGATACAGATATAGATAGATATAGATAGATATAGATGATTTAGATAAAGATATAGATTTATACAGGTAGTCCTTGACTTACAATAAATAGTTCATTTAGTGATGGTTCAAAGTTACAACGTCGCTAACAATAATGACTTATGACCATTTTTCACACTTGCGGCATCCCCATAGTCACATGATCAAAATTTGAATGCTTGGCAAAGTGATTCATATTTATTTCAGACATATTCCTTCTATGCCTACTCACACTTGGTCAAATAAAGTATTCAGTTCAATTCAGCTCAACTCAACTCAAGTCAAGTCAACCCAACTATCAGTTAGCACTATTTTGGCACTAAACGACAGAATTAAGGAGGGGTTGGACTTAGTCCATTGGTGGCTATGTAGTGACTCTAAGCTAATTCCTCTTTTGACTCCACCTCCAGGCTCTCTCACTCCTTCTCCTATAATATCCCTGCCCTGCAAGCAGAGATGGCCGAACCTACATTCCAATGTCACAATGTCACTATCCTGTCATCCTTGTTGATTAGTGACAAAACACTCCACATTCATGCAATGACCACTCCAGGGCTGAACAGAGCAGATATTACAGGCCTTTCAAGAACCATTATTCCTTTTTATTCCATCATCAACCTGTCTCCCTACCCAGAGGAAGTTATAAGACAATATTCATGCATTGGGTAAGGTTTCTATATATTACTAGATTTTTAAAAAAATGCTAATTCTCCATCCAGAACTTTGATGGAAGATCCCCAGTGATTTATCTACCTAATGGTTGCCCTTCCACTCAGTACTTTTCTTTCAGCTCAAGTTAAATTGCTTCAGTTAAATATCTGGGCTGCTTTTTCCGAAGAAATATCTGTCTCATTGCAGCCAAATACTTGCCAGCATCGTCCACAGCCCGGTTCAATTCCACTTTCCATTCTTCTACAAAGATCCACCCAGGAGGACACAAGATGTCTTCTTTTCGGGGAGCAGGAGCCCCACTCTAAGAATGGTAAGGGACAACACAGAGTAGAAAATGAGAGGAAGGAAGATCTAAACATATATTTGAAATGCAACCTTTTGCAACCTTTCTGATTCCCCACCACCTGGAACAGGCCAAAAATGGGGTACACAGCAACTGAAAATGGGGCATGTTGGAGTCTGAAAAGGGGTGTGGAGGCCAAAAATGGGGCACGCGGAGGCAGCAATAGGCTATGGCAATTCCTGCAGCCTGAAACAGCTGATCGTTGGGAGGCCAATCCAACCGACAATCAGCTGCTTGTGCTACTCAGGCTGCGCTGAAGCTGAAACAGGCTATTTGCTCTTTGCTGCAAGGAGGGAAATTGCTGGGAGACGGAGGCAGATTATTTTTCTTGTTTTCCTCCCCTAAAGCCAAGTGCAGTCTTATACTTCGGAGCATCTTATATTCTGAAAAATACGGTAATTGTCCCCACTCTCAGGAAGTTTCTCCTTAATTCCAGATTGCTTTTCTCTTTCTTTGACACTTCTCAGAAAACAACAACTGAATGGAAAACTGCTGGTGACCTTCTACCGCTGCACCATAGAGAGTATCTCAACTTACAGCACCTCTGTCTGGTTTGCCAATTGCACAGGGGCAGATAAGACAGCACTTCAGAGGGTTAACGTCATTGCCCAGAGGATCATGGGTTGCCCTCTCCCCTCTTTGGAAGAGCTTTATAGCTCCTGCTGCCTTAAGAAAGTTCAAAACATTCTCAAAGGCCCATCTCATCCTGGTCACCCCCTTTTTTTAAACTATTACCATCTGGCAGACAGTACAGGATAATAAGAACAAGGACAAATAGGCTGAAAAACAGCTTCTATCCCAGGGAAGTAGCTCTTTTGAATTCTACTGTAGAGTGCAGTGTTGGTGCATTGTTAGGGATTTTCGGTTCAATGTGTGGAGTGTGAAGGATGTGTTTATTTTATTATGTGTTTGTGTTTATTTTCATGGTCATGATGTGCACTGAAGATGGTGTTTGATTTTGTTGTACAAGGTGCAATGACAATAAACTAAACTAAACTAGACTCTTTGATTAGTTTCCAACTATTGTTTCTTGTCTTGCTTTCTGGTGCTTTGTAGAAAATCTCCTCCATATTGCTGCTAAGAAAATCATATGTGTGTGTCCTGGAAGTCATAGGAACTAGCTGGACCAGAAGGAGACTTTGCTTTTTAAGACTCTAAAAGCCTTTTGCTTTGAAGATTTTGTACAAAGTTCACCTTGGAAAAGAGACACCCTTGAAACACACGCCAGGAGTTTTCATACGGTCCGTTTTGGGGCTTCCGGTCCACACCCCTCAATGGAAAATCACTTCCAGCCATCAAAGAGAAGAGATGTCCCCAACAGCAAGCTAATCCTGGCTTACCTTCTTCATTTCTCTTTTCTAAGTCCTAACCTGAGCCACTCACCGCGTTGCTGTAAGGGACCCTGGCTGGTTTCCATCGACGGCTGGGCTGTCGACTCTGGTTCTCATAAACTTCCTGAATCACTTCCGAATAGTTGGTCTCTTTGTCCAGCAATAGCCTAGTCAGAAACACAGTGCAACAGGAAGTTTGGGCTGCCATCAGTGGAAGAGCTTTTCTCCTGGAGTTGTGCATAATAAATTTCCAAATGTAAATAAATTTCCTTTATTGCCTCCAACTTGGCTTCACTGTTCCATTGTTTGCAGTTGGAAATTAAACTCGTTCCAAAATAATATTCCAAAAGAAAGAAAGGCAGTCCAAACTCAAAGAGCAGATCACGGAGCAATAAAAAACCAAAAACAAACCGCACTGAAGAAAGTTCCGCGACAGACGAGGATAATTAATTACAAACTTCAAGAAGATAACAAGGCACAGTCTGTTGGAAGAACACCAACTAAGAGAAACCTCATCCAGGAATAAAACACGCTTTGCTTCTGGCAACTTTGTGTTTGAAAAGCCCTTCCTTTATACTACACTCCCCAGCTGCAACCAATGAGGGGATCATGGCTGCTTCCTCTCTCGCAAGCCAAGTTGTTGCCTTCTGCATTCCTCCCTGTGTGTCCTAGAATGGAGAGGGGATGGACCTGGTTCTTCCTCTGACCGCCCAGCCAGTCTCTGCCCTTCCCCAGCCTCCTCCAAACCTCCGGAGCCCCACTTCCACTCCCTGTCAGTTGTTCCTCCTCTCCCTCGGAGTCCGACTCTAACAAGGGCATGACAATTCTCCATCACTGAAAGCCTTCAAGAAAAGGCTGGACAGCCATTTGTCTGGGATGGAATAAGGACTCTATGCTGGCCCAGTCACTCTTACACACACACACACACACACACACACACACACACACACACAGAGCTAAGTGTGCTTTAGAGAGTTTATTGATGTTTCCCAGACGTTCCCTTCCCCCAGCCTCAGAACTGCCCTGAATAAATCCAGCCACAAGCAGCCCAAGATTAGTACACAAGGAAATAGCCAACAGTCCACAAGGCAATAGAAAGTTGGTCCAACAAGCAAGTCCACCCAGGGGTGTGATTCAACCAGTGTAACAACCGGTTTGGTGAGCACACACATTCACTGGAGTCCTTGGCGCACTGGTGATGTTACATAGTTGGGTAATGAAACATTTGCAAGCAAGCAACCCAGCTTAGGGAGCGCTAAGGACTCCACAGTTCTAAATTATTACTTTTATGGAATTTAGTTCCATAAAACTGGTTGGTTTTATGGGGTTTTGAGATCTTGTGAACCAAGAGTGTTTGTTTGTGCATGTGTGTATGTGTGTGTGTGTGTGTGTGAGAGAGAGAGAGAGAGAGACCGGGCGGGAGAGAAAAGGAGAAAAGAGAAAGAGAGGGAGAGAAAGAGAGAGAGATACAGAGAGACAGAGACAGACACACACAGAGAGAAACAGAGAGAGAAAGAGAAACAGACAGAGAGAAAGAAAGACAGACACACACACGCACTCATACACACGGAGACGGAGAGAGAGAGAAAAAGAAAAGAGAAAGAGAGAGAGTCAGAGACAAAGACACAGAGACAGAGACAGACACACACACAGAGAGACAGAGAGAGAAAGAGAAACAGAGACAGAGAAAAAGACAGACACACACACACACGCACTCAGACACACGGAGACGGAGAGAGAGAGAAAGAGAAAAGAGAAAGAGAGAGAGTCAGAGACAAAGACAC
This sequence comes from Pseudonaja textilis, assembly GCF_049901715.1. Taxonomy (NCBI): domain Eukaryota; kingdom Metazoa; phylum Chordata; class Lepidosauria; order Squamata; family Elapidae; genus Pseudonaja; species Pseudonaja textilis. Next base: position 2,125,785 of record NC_141998.1, on the reverse strand, counting down.
AGAGACAGACACACACAGAGAGAGACAGAGAGAGAGACACACACAGAGAGAAACAGAGAGAGAAAGAGAGACAGAGACAGAGAGAAAGAAAGACAGACACACACACGCACTCATACACACGGAGACGGGGAGAGAGAGAGAAAGAGAAAAGAGAAAGAGAGAGAGTCAGAGACAAAGACAAAGACACAGAGACAGACACACACAGAGAGAGACAGAGAGGGAGAAAGCAGAGACAGAGACAGAGAGTGGGCGGAGGGAGAGAGAAAGATTACGTTAAAGGAAAAAAAGGAAATAGTTATTAAGTCCATCAGCTCACCTCCTCTGGGGTTCCACAGCCCACTCGCTGTCCCATTGCCAACCTGTGGGCGGCTGGAACGTGTCTTTGGGGAGGCTGACCTGTCCAGTCACATCTGAGAAGTTGGGGTGCGGCTTAAGATCCATGACTCCCCATATTCCGTGTGTCTTCTTTTGGTTTTCATACTGAAAACACCAGAACACAAACCCTCATCCATGAGCCAACACCGGGATGTCTTTGGAGCTCACTCTTTTAGACCTTTGGGACCCTTCCCTTAAATGTTGCCCTGTGACAGGAGCTCCGGAGACATGTCTTCCCCATAGCTGCCCCGTCATTCTGGAATATCCCTTTCTCCAAGATTTGGGGGGGCCCTTGTCCTCTTACCTAGGATGAAAAAGGAGCCCAACAATTATGGTGAGATATTATGGGGCCGTGATGTCTCATTTGGGGGTTTTGTGGGCATGTATAGATAGTCCTTGATTTATGACTATAATTGGACAGGAACTTTTGTCACACTGATGCTAAGAGCTAGTGAGATTTTCCCCCTGGAGTTGTCCTGGCTCATCTCACCGTTTCCGCGTAGACCGCGATCCTCCCTTCGCAACATCTCATGAAGTCTGCGCAGTCGGCCATCCGCCCCATCCACATTCGAACCCGGAGCACGGCAGGGATGGGGTTGTAATTCACTTTGCTTTGCATACCCTGGGAGGTGGGTGGGTGAGAACGAAAGTGTCAGGCCCTTCAACTTTCCTTTTGTTAATTATTAGGGTTGCAAATAGTAATAGCCCTTAGACTTATATCCCGCTTCACAGTGCTTTCCAGCCCTCTCTAAGTGGTTTACAGAGTCAGCCTCTTGCCCCACAACAATCTGGGTCCTCACTTGATGCACCTTGGAAGGACAGAAAGATGAGGGAGGGAGGAAAAGAGGGAGGAAAGAAGGAATGGAGGGAGGAAAAGGGAGGGAGGGAGGAAAAAAAGGAATGGAAGGAGGAAGGGAGGAAGGAAGAGCAACAGCACTTAGACTTATATACTGCTTCACAGTGCTTTTACCGCCCTCTCTAAGCGGTTTACAGAGTCAGCCTCTTGCCCCCAACAATCTGGCTCCTCATTTTCCCCACCTCTGAAGGATGGAAGGCTGAGTCAACCTTGAGCTGGTCAGGATCGAACTGTTGGCAATCGGCAGAGTTAGCCTACAACAGTGTACTCTAACTACTGTGCCAACACAGCTTCCTTCCTTCTGCTCATTTTCCTCCCTCCTTCCCATCTTTTCCTTTTTCCCTCCCTCTCTTCCCCCTTCCTTCCTCTCTTCCTTAGCAATAGCACTTAGACTTATATGCCGCTTCCCAGGCAGAGAATCGGTTGCTAAAATTTTTGAAGCCCACCCCTGCAGAAATGCTCTAGCAAATCCCGCACTGAGCAGGTGCTGGGACTAGATGATCTCTAAGAACCCTTCCCTCTCTATGGTTCAACAATTCTAGGGAAGATGGAAGGGCTTGTCAAGAACCAGAGAACCGGAAGGCATCAATTCCTGGGTTTCTTGGAGCAAAAATGACCAGAACCAAATGCATCTTGTTACCTTTAGGAAAAGGGTATGAGTTTTGCCACAAAGCCTGCCTTTGGCATAGGGGCCGTCTTTGGAGAACATTATGGCCTGGGACTTCACCCGCACATAGGCCACGCGTTGGTCCTCCAACAGCATCCAGATCGTCACATCGGGGATACTTATTTGAGTCTGAAAAGAGCAGAAGGAAAGAGAGGCAGCCATGACTTCCTGGTCTCACTGGTGCTTTTCTCGATAATCCTGATGCTTTCTGGGGGGCTGTTAAGATGACTAACAGAATAACAGAGTTAGAAGGGACCTTGGAGGTCATCCATCCGCACGAGAGCTTTGGCCTGTGCATCCCGACTTTGCATTAGGATGGAGCAATGCTACTTTTGTCTGTAGAGCTCCTCAGTCATCAACCAAGTCCTGGTGGCCCCCAAGATGTTTTTTTTTTCAGGAGGCAACTGGACTTTCCTGACTTTTCTTTTGAAGACGTTTAACTTCTAAAGAAGGTTCTTGGATGAGAAGCGAGGTGTCTTCAAAAGAGAAGAACAGAAATGATACATTGCACAATCTCCTGGGACGTTGCATCATCCAGGCTTCAACCAAACTTAGCTCAGACAACCTACAGAGCCAGCTATGACCTCTACAACAGCCAATAGAATACACGTTCTTACACAGGAACAGGAAGTTCAAGGGCAAAGCCCAAGAGAAGGTATAAACAATAGAATACATGTTCTTGCGCAGGAACAGGAAGTTCAAGTGCAAAGCCCAAGAGAAGGTATAAACAATAGAATACATGTTCTTGCACAGGAACAGGAAGTTCAAGGGCAAAGCCCAAGAGAAGATATAAACAATAGAATACATGTTCTTGCACAGGAACAGGAAGTTCAAGGGCAAAGCCCAAGAGAAGATATAAACAATAGAATATATGTTCTTGCGCAGGAACAGGAAGTTCAAGGGCAAAGCCCAAGAGAAGATAGAAACAATAGAATATATGTTCTTGCGCAGGAACAGGAAGTTCAAGGGCAAAGCCCAAGAGAAGATATAAACAATAGAATACATGTTCTTGCACAGGAACAGGAAGTTCAAGGGCAAAGCCCAAGAGAAGATATAAACAATAGAATATATGTTCTTGCGCAGGAACAGGAAGTTCAAGGGCAAAGCCCAAGAGAAAGTATAAACAATAGAATACATGTTCTTGCGCAGGAACAGGAAGTTCAAGGGCAAAGCCCAAGAGAAGGTATAAACAATAGAATACATGTTCTTGCGCAGGAACAGGAAGTTCAAGTGCAAAGCCCAAGAGAAGGTATAAACAATAGAATATATGTTCTTGCGCAGGAACAGGAAGTTCAAGGGCAAAGCCCAAGAGAAGGTATAAACAATAGAATACACGTTCTTGCGCAGGAACAGGAAGTTCAAGGGCAAAGCCCAAGAGAAGGTATAAACAATAGAATACACGTTCTTGCGCAGGAACAGGAAGTTCAAGTGCAAAGCCCAAGAGAAGATATAAACAATAGAATACATGTTCTTGCACAGGAACAGGAAGTTCAAGTGCAAAGCCCAAGAGAAGGTATAAACAGGGATGGGATTCTACCGGTTCGGACCAGTTCTATAGAACCAGTTGTTACTATTCTGCACAGTTCTGAGAACTGGCAAATTGTGCCCCTGGCCGTCCCCACCCGTCCCCACCAAGGCAGTCCTTATCTTACATGTGCAACATGGCACGCATGCCCGGCTTCCCTGACTGCATTCTCACTGCCCAATCACCCCTTAAGGTATTTCTTTTTCTTTTTTTTTCCTCCCGATGATCAGCTGTTCCGATGATCAGCTGTGCTGGGATCCCCCTCGCGGTCTTACTGCTTCACCCAGGAGGCAAAAAGGGGCACAGGAGGGGTTGCTGCAAAAGAAAGAAGAAGCCATGCCCACCCAATCACATGGCCAGGCCCGCCTAGCCACGCCCGCCTAGCCACGCCCACAGAACCAGTAGCGAAAATATTTGCATCCCACCCCTGGGTATAAAAGCCCCTCACTCTCCAGGTGGTCAGCTACCCAGAACCCCTGTGGTTCTGCTTCATCAATAAATGCCTTTCTCCTGGCTTGGACCTGGACCTGAATATTTCTTCCAACCATCCCCTTGTGGAGAGGACACATCAGAGAAAGTCGTTTCGGAACGAAAGACCTTTAAGGTAGAAGACATCATGGGGCAGAGCCCCTCATCCTTGGCAAGCCCATCCTTGACCCACCCCTCCATCTTCTACCCAGGAGAAGCGGCAACAAGGAGTACCTCGACTGCGACGGAAGCAATCCGACTCAGCCACCCCTCAACTTTAGGGATGAGTTTCTGCAAGGGGGTTTTCCAGTTGGTCTTCTCTGCAGCCTTGCCGATTTGTTGAAGCACCCGAACCCGTAGCTTCCACAGCTGTTTATCGAGGACGGTCACAGCTTTCTGGATGTCCAAAGCTGGCAAAGGCTTCCTGGAGATGGAGCAAGAGGAAGAAGACTCAGGGAAGATGGTGGCTGAGGAGATCGAGGTACTATGGATTCCAACCGTAGAACTAGGTAGATACAAGGAGATACATGCTTTGCCAATCTTGAGACTGTTGAAGAAGATGAGTGGTGTGGTGGCCTAGAGGCGGAGCTCTCGCCTCACAATCAGGAGGCTGTGAGTTCGATCCTAGGTAGAGGCAGATATTTCTCTGGGCACAATGAGAATATATCTGCTGGGGGAAAAAAAAACTCTACAATGGCAACAGGAAGGGCATCCAGCCAGTAATCGCTCAGCTCCATTCAGTTGCCCTGACTCCACCCCTCAAGGGATTATGGGGTCATTAAAAGAGGATGATTAAGAAGATATTCTCCACCAGCCCCTTTTTCACCAAGGGATCATCTCTTCCCACTTCCACTTCTTTGCTTGACTCTTCTCTGTGAGTCAAATGCGCATGAAGCCTAGGTTAGTTCTAGGCCAAGAAATGTGCCTGCATTGTTGCTAGTCACTGATTTCTCCAAATTTCTTCCAAAAGAGAAGAAAACTTTCAGAGGTGGGATGTATTATTCTCTAACATATTTAGTCATTCTTTAGGAGAAGGTTAAAGAAATGTCCCCTAATATTTTTTTTATGGAAGGGATAATAAAGAATCAATAGGCAGTTCCAAACAGTAATTAAAACCTGAGGCCACGCCTAAAAACTGGATTAATGTGCTAATTCAAATACTTAAAAAAAAAAGCAATTGGTTTTTGTATACCAACTTGCTGAAGATATTTTTATATAGATATATAGTATCTTCCTCTATGCAAGTCATGGTTAGCTCTCTCAGGATTTGTTGAATTAACCATACCTGATTGGATTAAAGCAACATGCCAAACCATAAATGATGGTTTATAAATCACAACCCAGGCTGTATGCTAAGCCAAGCCAAAGCTTTGTGCTACTGTGTAAATATATTCACAGACTAAATTCTAGAAGATGCTTGGGGTTGTTAGAGAAGACTTTTGGGAAACCTGAGTTTGCTTCTAAGCAAGACACCTGATTAGAAGAAAAAACTAGGTTAGTTATTGCGGACATTGACTTGAAACCTTCACACTACCACCTGAAAAGAAATGGATACTGCAAAACTCATTAAGATAGTTTCACTGATTTTTGTTCTTCTAGTAGAGCAGGGGTCTTCAAACTTGACAGCTTTAAGACTTGTGGACTTCAACTCCCAGAATTCCTTCTCCAGTCATGTGAGCTCAGGAATTCTGGGAGTAGAAGTTCACAAGTCTTAAAGCTGTCAAGTTTGAAGACCCTTGTAGTCTTCAAACTTGACAAAATCAGTTTCCACTTGGTTCTGTCTTCCTCAGAAGCCACATTCCTATTAGAGTATCCTACTGAAAGCTTACTTGCAGTCTTCGACCAACTCTTTCTGAAGCTTCTTCCAAGCCACAGCCACCAATGGGTCATGGGGCTGGAGGATGGTTTTAAGAGTATCCAGATTCTTTTTCTGTTGGGGGAAGAAGCACATGTCCATTCTTGTCATCCGTGTCTCTTCAAGTGAAGTGACCTCTGGGGTCAAAAACGCAGAAAATTTCCCGAACATCTGCCTGCAAAATGGCAGTTACCACATGGCTGAAGCACAGCACAAGTTTTGAAAAGGGGGAGGCTCTGCCAACTAACCTAGATTTTTTTTTTTTAATCACCATCCTCATCCTGTGAACATGCCTGGAATCAAAGAAGAACTGGTAGAATTTCTGTAAGAAGCAGAATGCTACAGAAAGGACCTTTGTGGCTCTAAGGTCAATCTTGTAATTGATGGGTTAAAAATCACCAGTCATAGTCTATGGCAAAGGTCTTCAAACTTGGCAACGTTAAGACTTGTGGACTTCAACTCCCAGAATTCCTGAGCTAATATAACTGAAGGAGGAATACTGGGAGTTGAAGTCCAACAAGTCTCAAAACTGTCAAGTTTGAAGACCCCTGATCTTTGCACCCAGCTGAGCTTTTTATTACCCAACAGCTAGATGAATTCACCCAACATATACTGAAAACATGAAAGCATTTTTCTGTGTGGGGTAGGACCAAGGGTATTTTTGGTATCTGAGAATCTGGTGGTATTCAGAGGACACGGTGACACTCTGCTGTGAGTCACCTGGAGGGAGCCATTGGTTGGCACCTATGTTCTCTACCTGTTCTCAATGTTTCAAGGGTGAGAGGAAGGGAGGTCATAGAACAAGGGTCTTCAACCTTGGCAAGTTTAAAACTTGTGGACTTCAACTCCCAGAATTCCTGAGCTAACATGACTGGAGGAGGAATTCTGGGAGTTGAAGTCCACAAGTCTTAAAGCTGCCAAGTTTGAAGACCCCCTGGTCTACTGCTTGGTCTAAGTGAGCCTCAAGTCCTGTTGACCTGATACATTCAGTCTAATGAAGAGAAGGATTAGGGATGACATAATAGCAGTTTTCCAATATTTGAGAAGCTGTCACAGAGAAGAGGGGATCAACCTATTCTCCAAAGCACCTGAGTGCAGGACAAGGAGTAACAGGCAGAAAGTTATCAAGGAGAGATCTGACCCAGAATTAAGGAGAAATTTCCTGACAGTGAGAACAATTAATTAGTGGAATGGCTTGGAATGGGTGCTCCATCACTGGAGGTTTTCAAGAAGAGACTGAACAACCATTTGTCGGGGATGGTATAGGGTCTGCTGTTTGGGCAGAAGGTTGGACTAGAAGACCTCCGAGGTCCCTTCCAACTCTGCCGTTCTGTATATATATTTAAAGCTGTCAATTTGGAAGACACCAGTATAGAAAATGCATTCCTCTCCCATCAACCACCCTTCATTGCACTTTGCTTATGTGAGTTTGGAATAATGACTCTTTCCCTTCCTCTTGAAGCTTACCAGCCTCTCGTGAATGAACTGGAGGGTGTTTGTGCAGGCAACGCGGTAGCTAACGTCCTCCCAGAAGGAAGTGATGGTCACCATGGGTTTAGTGTCATACCACGGTAGGTAATAGTAGAAGTTACCTGCAACGGAAGCAATGAGTCACTGGTCCTTATTTATTACGGGAGTGTCAGGCTTGTCCCAACACAACTCCTTAGGGCAGGGGTCAGCAACCTGTGGCTCTAGAGCCACAAGTGGCTCTTTCCTTCCTCTGCTGTGGCTCCCTGTTGCTGGTCAGCTCCATAATTGATAGTGCCTTTGGTTAGTACAGGTAGAGGAAAAAGGATGCCGTGCTAGGAGGAGACTTTATGGTGGGGGAACTGGACTTCCAGTCCACAGAGGAAAAAGGATGCTGCGCTAGGAGGAGACTCTATGGTGGGGGAACTGGACTTCCAGTCCACAGAGGAAAAAGGATGCTGTGCTAGGAGGAGACTCTATGGTGGGGGAACTGGACTTCCAGTCCACAGAGGAAAAAGGACGCTGCGCTAGGAGGAGACTCTATGGTGGGGGAACTGGACTTCCAGTCCACAGAGGAAAAAGGACGCTGCGCTAGGAGGAGACTCTATGGTGGGGGAACTGTCATAGAGTCCGGTCGGCTCTGGAATTGAATGGGGGACTTCCTGTTAGGACCTTTGTGGCTCTTTGAGTGTTTAAGGTTGCTGGCCCCCACGTTAGGGAAAGAAAACCCTAGACTCCATTTGCAGTGAAAGGTAGACTTTTACTAAAGGCAAATGGTTGCAGCATAAGCAAAGCCAGATCTGAATATTCCCACATAACCCCAGTGTTTTTCCCTTCTCCCGGATCACCCCCCATCCCCCGGTCATCTTGCTAATGTCCAACAATATTCCAGTTAGGTGTTTTGGTAACAGTTCCACGTTTTGGAGCCTCTTTGATGATTGTCTGCATTCTGTTCCCATGCTCGTGCCTTTGGATCTGTCAACTCATAAAAAATTTCTATGGTCTTTTTAGAGTTGCCCACAGAAAGGGATTTGAAAGAGCAGTCCAGAAGCTTGGAAATCAAAAGTGCATTCTATAAATAGTTTTTGAAGATAGTAACTAGGTGGCCGAAGTTTCTGCTACATAAAATTCTAACTGGAGAACTTGACTGATGACTCTGGGCTATGGAGGTATCCCATTGGAGAATATGAGTTATGATACACCCAGGGGGTGGGGGGAAAACCAGGGTCAAGGGTGACAATGAATTATGTGTCTCAGAGTCGGCTGCACCCAGGCAGTGCTGGCATGTTAACTCCCAATAAATCCTTTTGAAGTTTTTGAAGTTTGGCTCGAGACTCACGATTTCATTGGGATAACTGTCGGAATCCTGACATCATCGCTCAACCATTGACTCTCGGTGGCACTTCTGGTTCTTGTCATCCCCCTTCCCTATATCCCTCCCATCCCCTCCTTGTTTTATGTCGGGATGCCATCAAAGTGAAGCAGGGCTGAGACAGTACGATGACTTTGATTTCCCTCCACACACTTTTCCTTCTGCCTTTTCTTGCTTACCATCGTAGACAGCATGGCAGTACTGGGTGGTGGAGGCAAAGGGTTTGCAGGTCTCATCAAATTTGTTCCCGTAGTTCCCTAGGCTGACCTCAAACTGGATTGGTTCCGTGATATCAGCCAACATGGTAGCAGAGTAAAAAACAACGCATAGACCATATCGGAACTGAGGCAAGAAATGCTGAGAAGATAAAGAATTGTCATGGGTTATGTGAGAAAGGTGTATGTTAGACCAGATCTTCCCACGTAATTCTCCACTCTCACTTCTTACTTACTGGCTTACTTTCTTGGTTTTCCAGGTTTATAAGCTTGACTGAATTCCTACTTTCGTTCATTCAGCTTAAAACAGATTAATTGATTAGAGCTCAATTGCTAGAATTTCCACAATGAAACTCTAGTAAATTCTTAGGAAGAAAAAAAGATTTTTGGGGGGGCTTAATGTTATGTTTTTCCACTTTTCATCTTCCTGGGTTGTTTAATTTCAATGATTTAAAGATCAATATGTAAAGGTTCCCCTCACACATCCGTGCTAGTTGTTTCCGGCTCTAGGGAACGGTGCTCATCTCCGTTACAAAGCCGAAGAGCCAGCGCTGTCCAAAGACGTCTCCATGGTCATGTGCCCGGCATGACTAAACGCCTTCAAAGTCACACGGAACGCTGTTCCCTTCCCACCAAAGGGCTCCCTATTTTTCTACTTGCATTTTTTACACGCTTTCGAGCTGCCAGGTTGGCAGAAACTTGGACAAGGAACAGGAGCTCACTCCATTACGTGGCACTAGGGATTCGAACCACCGAACGGCCAACCTTTCTGATCAACAAGCTCAGCGTCTTAGCCACTGAGCCACCACATCCCTTAAAGATCAATACTACCCACCTAAGACTCTAGAAAAATTTCAAGGAAATTCGAAAGAGTTACTATTAAAATTCCTAAATACGTCCAATAACTATTAATGCCAATAGCCTAAGCAGAACAGAGCATATAATTAATGAGTAGAAGATTTTCACTAAAGAATCAACAGAATGGGGCCTGTTTGTGATTGTGTATGTCTCTGGAGGATCTCCAGATTTCTACACTGATTTCTCTACTTCCTTTAGTTCATGTAACAGCTTTTCTTGGCTGGGAATTATGGGTAACCATGAAGACTATAGAGGGAGGGACATACAGGTACTGTAACTAACAGGAACAACTTCCACCCATCCAATGATCAATCTCAAAAATATTACTAAGAACAATTTGAAGGACATTCATAAACCCTTTGAAAATAAGTTAAAAAACTACTTTGGAGAAAGTCCAGGGCATATTTCAGTTCCAGGAAATATTTTCTTGCAAAATAATTGTGGATCCATTTCATTGCCAGGTTACCTGCATCTTTTTAACAGTTTCTCCAGGGATGTCTTCAATTTTCTGAACTGGTATTGGTTCCCTGAGAGTTCGCAGCTCCATAAGAACTCTCCCACGATACGTGGTCCCTTCTTCCTGGAGAAGATGGTGGAGATATAGGGAGAATAGAATCACAAATAGTATAACGGAGTTGGAAGATACATTGGAGGTCTTCAAGTCCAACCCTCTGCTTAGGCAGGAAATCCTATACTATTTCAGACAAAGGGTTGTGCAATCTCCTTCTAAAAATCTTCAGTGTTGGAGCACCTACAACTTCTGCAGGCAAATTGATCCACTGATTAATTGTTCTAACTCTCAGGAAATCTATGCCACTCCATTATATTCCACTCCACTCCACTCCACTCTACTCTTTACTCTACTCTACTCTACTCTACTCTACTCTACTCTACTCTACTCTACTCTACTCTCTATTTTCTAGTCTATTTTCTCTTCTCTTCTCTTCTCTTCTCTTCTCTTCTCTTCTCTTCTCTTCTCTTCTCTTCTCTTCTCTTCTCTTCTCTTCTCTTCTCTAGTCTGCTTAGCTTTCCAGCTACTGTATCTTACAGGACAAATGAACAATCCACTCACTTTCAACCTCCCCTTAGGAAACTTTGCTTGGTTAATGGGACAAATTTACCACCTGAATCCTGCGTTTCTCGGGAGTTTCAGCTGGGTTCAGAAACTCCTTTTGGCTTCCGTAGAACGTGAGAAAGCTTGGGCCAAAGCAAGGTAAGAAGCCTGAAGTCTCTTCTGAAAACACAAAGGATTTGGGAGAAAAATGAATGTCTACTAATGTTAAGGTGTTGGGATTTAAGAGTTGACCAGATGTAAAGCTGATGCAATGTAAGGCTGATGCAATGAAGATGGATCAGCATTGGTATTGCCCTTTTAAAACTAAGAGTGGGTCCACAGAAATTTTACCACTTTAAGAGGTGTTTCTATAAGGCAGCCATTAGAGGGTGTATTTCTCTCTCCTTGTGTCTGGTATCCATTGCAGAGTTCTCCGTGTAGAGTTAAGAAGGATGATTGCTTGTCAGGTATTTGCCTACCACATATATTTCTGTATATGTCTTGTATATAAACCACTGATAAATGTCTAAGTCTCTGTGTGCTGTGTTTTGCTCCTGGGTTGTTTCATAATAGCAGTCACACTACAAATGCTCTGACAGCTAAGGAGTTCTTTTGGCTTATTTCCTGAATGACACTTCAGTCCAGTTCCCAAATCCAACTGAAGTGATCGGTTTAGACTTCTTTTAAGGCAGAGAAGCAAAGGTGCCAGAAAGGAATGACTGAGGAAAACAGGGATAATATTAAAAGTGCTCCTCAACTTAATAACAGTTCATTTAGTGACCATTTAAAGTTACAACAGCATTGAAAAAAAGTCACCGATGACCATTTCTCACCCTTACAACTGTTACGGCAATCCCATGGTCTCATGATTAAAATTCAAAGGCTTGGCAACTGGCATGTGCTTATGACAGTTTCAGTGTCCCAAGATCACGTGATTCCCTTTTGCGACCTTCTGACAAGTAAAGTCTATGGGGAGGCGGATTTGCTTAACAACCACGTTACACGTTATTCCCTTAACAACGGTGGCAAGGAAGGTCGTATAATGTCCCCAAGCCTTAAAGTCGCCACTTTGAGTTCAAGGGGGTATGTGGGAAGGTTAGAGGGAATAGGAATAAGCACGTTCTTACTTTTTGTTTCAGCTCCCGTGCAAGAGATCTGGGCGAGGCTGAGGAAGGCAGTGCCCAAGAGAAGTCCATCTCCTTCTTCTGCACTAAGGAAGACGGGGGGTACAATGGAGTCTTACACCAACAGGAATGCTGGGAGTCTTGACAATATTTCATTTTTAAAATCCCTTGTAAAAATATCGTTTCTGATGGGACAGGAGTTTGAATAAAATCCTCCAGGTCTTGCTCTTTAAAAATAATTTTCTTCCTTCCTTCCTTCCTTCCTTCCTTCCTTCCTTCCTTCCTTCCTTCCTTCCTTCCTTCCTTCCTTCCTTTCTTTCTCTCTCTCTATCTATCTCTCTATCTATCTATCTATCTATCTATCTATCTATCTATCTATCTATCTATCTATCTATCTATCTATCTATCTATCTATCTATCTATAATCTATGTAGCATCTATCTATCATCTATCTATCTCTATATCTATGTCTCTTTCTGTCTGTCTCTCTAGCTCTATATCTATCTATCTATCTATCTATCTATCTATCTATCTATCTATCTATCTATCTATCTATCATCTATATATCTCTATGTCTGTCTGTTTCTGTCTATCTTTCTCTCTAGCTCTCTATCTATCTATCTATCTATCTATCTATCTATCTATCTATCTATCTATCTATCTATCTCTATATCATCTATATAAAATTATTTTTAAAGATATATGTATATGCATATAAAGCAGATTTCTGCTGGCCATTGCTGTTTAAAAATAATGTTATATCTATATCTATATCTTTCTTTCTATCTCTATCTCTATATTTCTATCTCTATCTATCTATCTATCTATCTATCTATCTATCTATCTATCTATCTATCTATCTATCTATCTTCTTTCTTTCTTTCTTTCTTTCTTTCTTTCTTTCTTTCTTTCTTTCTTTCTTTCTTTCTTTCTTTCTTTCTTTCTTTTATATATACAGTAGGCACTCCAATATTCTTTTTTCAATAAAAAATAAATTCAATAAAGCTTTGTCATGAAGAGTCGATTTTTTCATGGGGAAGAGCAGGCAAGAGGACTACAGGGCTTGCGATACATCATATTTGAAAAATACCAGGATACGCTTTCTCTAAATTTCTCTAAATGCTTTATTTTCTACTTTGGGGCAAACAGTCAAGATTGGATGCAGTTATCGCAGTGGAAAAATGACAGAAATTGCTGGTACTCACCCATCCATTAGAGTGAGTTTAATGAGGTCACAGATAGAAGGCAACTGCATGGAAAACATAAAAGAAAAATAAAGACAAGATTCCCTTGAAACTTATTTGATTTTTGATTGGGTTTTCTTGACAGAACATGTTATTAACCATTGTAGAAGGTGGCTGCAGCTAAGTTCTCCATGAAGTTAGCTGTAGCCTCCTTACACCTTAATAACATTTTCGGCATCCGTCACCAGGGAAATCTCCATGTGTGACAGAGAATTTCCATGCTTTCACAGGTCCAAAGCCCCAGAATGAAAAAATGGAAATGTTGCGAGAGTTGGTTTAAGATGTGAATTGATCTGATTTGTAATGGTCATTCGTGTTGCAGGCTCAGGGGTATTTCTCGGAGTTCTTCTATGGCTCAAAAAAAAAAAAAGAAAAAGGTGAACTTTTAGATATAGGTATAGAATTCTTTATTGGCCAAGTGTGGTTGGACACACAAGGAATTTGTCTTGGTGCAAATACTCTCAGTATACATAAAAGATACATACATCAAGAATCATCAGGTACAACACTTAATGATAGTCGTAGGGTACAATATGCAATCAAATCATATTAGGAAATAGTCAATGTAAATTTTAGGCATATTTAAATCCAAAAGACACCCAAGATCTCTGGTACCCCAAAGGCTTCCGAGAACCCTGAGGATTTAGTCTCAGAGCCAGGTGCCAGAGGATCTCAGTGTCCTTAAAACTATATAATAGTTATCCCTACACTTTGAAAATTCTTCGGTCTTCCACTGGAATCCCAAAGATGTCTTTTTCAAGAGGCAACTGGACTTTCTGGTTTTTCTTTGAAGATGTTTCGCTTCTCATCCAAGAAGCTTCCTCAGTTCTGACTGGACTGAAGAACAGAAGAAGCTTCTTGGATGAGAAGCGAAATGACTTCAAAGGAAAACCAGAAAGTCCAGCTGCCTCTTGAAAAAAGCATCTTTGATTGTTCTGACTTTCCGGAAATTTCTCCATAGTTCTAGGTTGCTTTTCTCCTTGATGAGTTCCACGCCTTACTTCTTGTCCTAATTTTTCTTTGAGGATGTTTCCCTTCTCATCCAAGAAGCTATTATAGCAATATAGCCAGGGGTGGGATGCAAAGTTTTAAACTACCTGTTCTGTGGGCGTGGCCAGGTGGGTGTGGCCAAGTGGTCATGTGACTGGGTGGGCGTGGGGTTTTTTTTGGGGGGGGGACTATTGGGCCTCAGGGAAGCCTCCTGGGTGAAGCAGTACAACAGCGAGGCGGGAAAAATCAGCTGTGCCACGTGATTTAGATTAGCTAGAAAGCAAGAAATCGGATGATTTCCTGCTAATCTAAATCATGCGGCACAGGTGATCTTCGAAAAACAGCTAATATTGGTGGGGGGGGAAAAGGAAACACCTTGATCTTCGGAGTGAACTAGTTTGCTTCCAGCGGATCTTCAGAGCTACCGGTTTGCCCGAACTGGGCCGAACTGGTAGAATCCCACCCCTGAATACAGCTGTATTGATGAGTGTCCTCTTGCTTATTGATAAATTTAGCCTGCGGTCAGCGACATCCTATCTTTTCCCTCCTGCCCCAGCTTACCTGCATGGGAAAACAGAGCACCTGGTTCCACACAGGGTTGGTGTCTCCGAGAATGACCTTGGTCCTTAGCTGGACGTAATTGAGAAAAAAAGCAAATCAATCAAGGGCAAGCAGGCAAAGTAAGAGCCCAGCCGAATGTCCCCTTGACTTCCAAATCTTGAGTGCCAGGGTCACAAGGGTAAGGTTTATATATTGGGGCTCACCTGTGATGATCAAGGATCATCTCCAGGTGTCCAAGCTTGAAACCTTTGGGAAAGGGGGATGTTTCTTTTGTCAAGCTAACTTGTATAATGGGCTAACATGTAAACATGCGCAGGCAAGGAGTTAATAGCAATATCCCTTAGATTTATATACCGCTTCATGGTGCCTTATAGTCCTCTCTGAGCAGTTTACAGAGTCAGCCACTTGCCCAGCCCACAACAATCTGAGTCCTTGTTTTACCCACCTCAGAAGGATGGAAGGCTGAGTCAACCTTGAGCGGTCAGGATCGAACTTCCTGGCAGTGGGCAGACTTTAGCTTGCAATACAGCACTTTAACCATGCACTGACATGTCTTCCTTCCTTCCTTCCTTCCTTCCTTCCTTCCTTCCTTCCTTCCTTCCTTCCTTCCTTCCCTCCCTCCCTCCCTCCTTCCTTCCTTCCTTCCTTCCTTCCTTCCCTCCCTCCCTCCCTCCCTCCCTCCCTCCTTCCCTCCCTATGATTAGAATGCAGTATTGCAGGCCAATTCTGCCCACAGCCAGCAGTTCAATTCTCATTAGGCTCAAAGTTGACTCAGCCTTCCAACCTTCAGAGGTGGGTCAAATGAGGACCCAGACTGTAGGGGCAAGAGGCGGACTCTGTAAAGCGCTTAGAGAAGGCTGTAAAAGCACTATAAAGTGGTATATAAGTCTAAGTGCTATTGTCCTTCCTTCCTTCCTTCCTTCCTTCCTTCCTTCCTTCCTTCCTCCCTCCCTCCCTCCTCCCTCCCTCCCTCCCTCCTCCTTCCTTCCTTCCTTCCTTCCTTCCTTCCTTCCTTCCTTCCCTCCCTCCCTCCCTCCCTCCCTCCTTCCCTCCCTATGGTTAGAATGCAGTATTGCAGGCCAATTCTGCCCACAGCCAGCAGTTCAATTCTCATTAGGCTCAAAGTTGACTCAGCCTTCCAACCTTCAGAGGTGGGTCAAATGAGGACCCAGACTGTAGGGGCAAGAGGCGGACTCTGTAAAGCGCTTAGAGAAGGCTGTAAAAGCACTATAAAGTGGTATATAAGTCTAAGTGCTATTGTCCTTCCTTCCTTCCTTCCTTCCTTCCTTCCTTCCTTCCTTCCTTCCTTCCTTCCTTCCTTCCTTCCTTCCTTCCTTCCTTCCTTCCTTCCTTCCTTCCTTCCTTCCTTCCTTCCTGTTAAATGCAGCATTGCAGGCTAATTCTGTCCACAGCCAGGAGTTCAATCCTGACCCGCTCAAGGTTGACTCAGCCTTCCATTCTTCTGAGGTAGATAAAATGAGGACCCAGATTGTTGGGGGCAAGAGGCTGACTCTGTAGACCACTTAAGAGGGGGCTGGAAAGCACCACGAAGCGATGTATACATCTACGTCCTATTGCTGTTTGTGACTCTCCAGTCCTCACTAAAGATTTACCATTGTTGGCGTGTGTGTTTTGAAGAGTGTTATAAACATACTATGCCACCTGCTAATAGCGTATAGTTGTCCCTTAAAAGTAATAATTCTGCTAAGAAAAGCAAACCCTCAGTTTGCGTTACACCCACCACTCGTCCTCCAAAATTAACTTCCAGAGAAGGGTCCACAGAGATGCTGAGAGGATCCACAGGTGGGGCCGTGAAAGGTGTCACTGTGTCATCTTGTACTGCAAAGAACAACAAGCATCAGGCTAATGAAAAAGTAAGGAAGAGGATTATTTTTAGTATCCCACTATATTAAGGTGTGTGTGGGGTCGGGGGTGGGGGAATTATGTGGTCTGCTAACTGCTTGCATGTGGCCCAGTGGTGGGGTTCAAATTCTTTTACTAACAGTTCCGTGGATGTGGCTTGGTGGGCGTGGCTTGGTGGGCGTGGTAGGGGAAGGATACTGCAAAATTTCCGTTCCCTCCCTCCCTCACTAACCTGCTTTCCAGCTCTGTTCTCCTGTGCAGGGCAACCAAAGGAGACCCAGCCAATCAGCTGGGACGGGAGGTGGAGAATACATAGGGGCAGGGCCAGTCAGAGGCGGTATTTGCCAGTTCTCCAAACAACTCAAAATTTCCACTACCGGTTCTCCAGAACTGGTCAGAACTGGTTGAATATCCACCTCTGATGTGGCCTCTTGCAAACAGCGGCTTGTCTAAAGCAGGATTTAACCTGAGCTGTGATAGGAAATGGAAAGCAGGGCTGTGCAAGACACTAGGTGCATGTGAAATAGATTAGGAGAGCCTTCGTGACTGTAAGTGTAATTGTAAATCCCATAATTGGTTGAGTCTTGCTTTGTTGGCTTGTCCCACAATCAGGATGCTCTGGAACAGTTCCAAGCCCATAAAAGAAGTTCCCTTATTGACGATAGATTGTCTACCCCATTTAAGAACTGGATGCCAGACTAAAGAAGAACATCTTCATACCATCATACAGTTAAATTGGCAGAGTTGACCTCCCACTGCCTTCAAAATGCTTTGGAACCAAGTATGTTTCAAGATATTAGGACCTGTGCAGTCATCAGTCAAGAACCAAACAATAATCCCATTCAAGACCTGCCCAGCAAGATAGCAATAAATGGGTCCAACCAACTGCCATCGGACAGTAGAAGCTCCGAGATCACTTCATTAACCTTGACAGGGGAAGCACTGGCTGTCGGGATTCCAGCGATTGCCCTAATTAAATCATGAGCCTCAAGCCAAGCTTCAAAAGAATCCTAAAGATTTATTAGGAGCAGCATGCAGGCATTACCCTAAATGAAGCCAACTCTGGCATACGTAATTTATAGTCACCTGTGACCCTGTTTCCCCCTCTCCCCCCTGGGTTTGTCATAAATCAGATTCTCCAATGAAGCACATTCACGAGCCGGGTGTCATCAATCACGTTCTCCAATGAAGAATTTTCGTGGGCAGAAGATCCAGTAACCTAGCTACAATCTTTTAAAGATAAGGGTGGAATGTACTTCTGGCTTTAAACCGATGTACTGCTCCTTCAGTTCCCACCCCCCACACCATTTATGGCAACATGAAAACATGCATAGGAATGTTTTACGAGTGGACATTAGCGCTGTTGCTGTTACCTAGTTTGAGTAACGAAACATCGGCCTAAAAACAACCAAGCTCAGAAATCGACCAAGGACCCCCTGATATTAGGACTTCTGCTCCCTTACAGGAAGCAAATTCTCTCCAGTCTCCATTGGCTCTCTGGCTGAATGAATGATCCACAAGAACCACACATGGTCAGAGACACTAGAAATGCCACCCCTTCATTCTTGCACCCGCGGCAAGATTCCTGACTTTGGAAGTGCCATTGGTTTCCTCAGTAGAACAACGGGGTTGACCTGAGCACCTACTTTGTGGGACATCTTCTGCTCGGTAGATGTACAGCTGGAGGGAGGCTGTGCGTGCAGCTGGCACACTTGCCAGCTGTAGAAGATTGGA
Source organism: Pseudonaja textilis (assembly GCF_049901715.1). NCBI lineage: Eukaryota > Metazoa > Chordata > Lepidosauria > Squamata > Elapidae > Pseudonaja > Pseudonaja textilis. Next base: position 2,107,557 of record NC_141998.1, on the reverse strand, counting down.
TTCTAAATCACCAGTCTCTGCTGGCCGGTCCAAGTCCTACAATAGAGGAGAGAAGGAATCGATCCATCTGTCAGCTAACCAGCTGCAACATTGCCAGGTCTCCTCCAACAAAAGGCACTTGAATGTTCTAGATTCTGACGTGATGATGTGGTGTTGGACAAGAAGATCGAGGTTCCAGTCTATCTCAAATCAAGGAAATTCCCTTAATGACTTTTTGATCATGAATCACCGTCTCTAGCCCAACAGAGAGGTTGTGGAGAGAATTAGAAGGAAGAAAAGCTATGAACATCACTCTGAGCTCATGGGGAAAAGGAAGAGTGCTGGTGAAGAAGTTGGACTAGGTAGATAGGTAGATCTTGCTTAACAACCACCATAAGGACTGGCAATTCCATTGCTAAGTGAGAGGATCATTAAGTGAAACAAAAACATTACATTTAACTAGCCCACAGTGGTCATCTAATGAGCTTCATGGCCAAATGAGAACCTGTCAGCCCCACTGAGTAGACCGGACTAGAAAAATCAACTCCACAGAATGACTAGACCTATCTTTTTGGAGAGTCCTTCCTTCCTTCCTCCCTCCTTCCCCCTTTCTTCCTTCCTCTCTCCTTCTTTCCTCCCACCCTCACTTCCTTCTTCCCCTTCTCAGTCCCTCCCTCCCCTTTCCTTCCTTCCTTCCTTCCTTCCTTCCTTCCTTCCTTCCTCTCCTCTCCTCCTCTCCTCTCCTTCCTTCCTCCTCCTTCCTTCCTCTCCTCCCTTCCTCCCCCTTCTTCCTTCCTCTTCTCTTTCCTTCCTCCCCCACTTCTTTCTTCCCGTCCTTCCCCCTCCCTCCCCTTCCTTTTTTTCTTCCTTCCTTCCTTCCTTCCTTCCTTCCTTCCTTCCTTCCTTCCTTCCTTCCTTCCTTCCTTCCTTCCTTCCTCCTCCTCCCTCCCTCCCTCCCTCCCTCCCTCCCATCCTTCCATTATTGCATGCTATTTTTTGGTCTAATGAAGATATAACCCTAATACAAATACTTTTATTGATGCCCAACATAGTTACCTTTCCATTTTTATCAAACTGTTTAATAACTAGCATCATCTTTAATTATCCTAGATAATGATTTTATATTGCTGAGCATCAAAACAATAAGAGCTTTACCGGTGCACGATCCCCAGCTCCCAGGACACAAAGGGTGACCTTCACGTAGCCCTTAAATCCAGCATTGAGATTCACTGGATCATAGAGGCTCAACCATTTAGAAATCATAGCATGACCTAAAGAAAGAAAATAACAAATATACTGACCCACACTTGCCTTTGTACTAAATTGTTCTCAGTGATCCCTACTGAGATCCATACAGCCAAATCTAATTGATTATTCAGCCATGGGACACAACGGGATTTAGGACTCCCTGGTTGGCAGGAACTATTCTTGTGTTTGGTCTAGTCTAGTGTCAGGATTCCATCAATCGCCCTAATTAAATCATGAGCCTCGAGCCAAACTTCACAAAACTTCAAAAGATTTATTAGGAGCAACACGCTGGCGTGACCTGTATGAAGCTGATTCTGAGATACGTAATTTACAATCACTTATGACCCTGTTTCCCCCCACCCTTCTGGGTGTATCATAATTCAGATTGTCCAACGAAACACGTTCATGGGCTGGATGTCATCAATCACACTCTCCAATAGAGGGTTTTCACACCCACAATACCCGGTTGCCTCAGTTACAATCTTTGTGAGATAAGCTTGGAATGTGCTTCTGAGTCCATTTGGCTAGATGGTTCTTCTTCCTGTGGAAACAAAAGCTGACCCTGCTGAGACCCGAAGGTGGAGATTGATGACATCAAGCAACGTGGATTTACTTCTTTTGGGGAATGTGACTTTTGGGGGCTGTTTCTAACTTCCAATATTATGTGGTGTAATTCCGGGTTGTGTCAGATCCGGAATTAGAACAGACTTTGCCAATTTGATGCCTTCCTAAATAAAAGAAATCGTTTTGGAAGATGGACTTTGCTCTTTTCTTTTTAAATGGATTTCATCACTTGAAAACCTGACACTGGTTGTCAAAAAGAATTTCAGAAGAAGGCAATAGCTAACTATCCTAGAAAAAGCTGATGGCCACAAGTCATGGTTTTGGGCACTACCCCAGCTGGAAATAGATTTGGTCAACCAGATTGGAAGAACATCTAGAGTCAGACTTTCCAAACTTGGCCACTTTAAGACTCGTGGACTTCAACTCCCAGAATTCCCCAGCCAGCCATTCTGGGAATTAAAGTCCACAAGTCTTAAAGTGGCCATGTTTGGAAACCCCAGCTGGAGAAGACTACAAATAGGTGTCATGTGACAAGAAAAACCTCACATCCCCCATCCCACATGCCATAAGGTAAGAATGGAGGACATACCTGGAGAGTCATATACAAGTCCCATCTCAATCTGCAAAAAGAAGGAATGGCACAAGTCACAAGTGATGGTCCAGGAAGGAAAAAAACCAACAACCCTAAGCTATAATAACATTATACAAAATGATAATTTTCCAATGGAATGGTACAGTTTGGATTTCTTTTAAAAAAACAGGAAGACTGAACTTTTCATTGACACTGGAAATAGAGGTCGTTACAGAAATTATTTGAAATATTTAGAGATGTAAGATAAAAGCTTGAAGTTCTAATTATTATTATTTTAGAATTCTACTGCACACAAAAAGTTGGAAGTTTATTTCTTTCCTCTTTCTCTTCTCTTGCTCCTATCTGCCCTTCCCCAGATTTGGAAAGATCAAGATTAGATATTTTATGGCGCTGAGTGTTTCTAGGGGCAGGTTGGGGGAAGGAGATACAATAACAGAATAACAGAGTTGAAAGGGATGTCGGAGGTCTTCTAGTCTAACCCCCTGCTTAGACAGGAAGCCCTACACCACTTCAGACAAATGGTGATCTAATCTCTTCTTAAAAACTTCCAGTGTTGGAGCATTCACAACATCTGGAGGCCAGTTGTGCCACATATTAATTGTTCTAATTGTCAGGAAATTTCTCCTTAATTCTAGGTTGGCTCTGTCCTTGATTAGTTTCCATGTTTGGTTGACAGGTTAAATGTTTCGTTAACAGGTTAAATAGAAAAAAAAATGACCTGGTGATAGGATAATGTCAACTCATAAAACATTACTATGCCTATTTTAGTGGTTGCTATAAAAAGAGGGGGGGGGAGGAAGGAAATCTGGAAGAACAGTTGAAAGCGAAAGTACATCCCAACTCTTCTCTTTAAAAGATTGTAACTAAAATACCAGAGTTTTTTTCCCGTGAATATATTTAATTGGAGAATATGAATGATGACACCCGGCCTGGGAACGTGCTCAATTGGAGAATCTGATTTATGACATACCCGGGGGAGGGGGGGGATGACTGAAAATTACATATGTCAGAGTTGGCTTCATACAAGGCAGTGCCAGTATGTTGCCTCTAATAGATCCTTTGAAGTTTTTTGAAGTTTGGCTCGAGAATCGTGATTTAATTAGGGCAATTGCTGGAATCCTGACAGATAATAAGTAAGATAGCAGAGCAGAAAGCATAGATTAAGCATTGTCAAGAAGTCTACCAAATAGGTAAATTTGGTCAGCAGTAAAGTAGCGGTAGCTCACCTTAAAGACACCAATGAATGCATCCGCTCTGACAGACCGAGAGTTCAGCACCTGTTCAAGATCATGTAGAAATTCCCATTATAATACTTTATTGTTATACTAATGGGGGACCACAGAATAGAAGACAAAAACCTGGAGAAGATAACAAAATACAAAAGCCTGCAAATAGAAGTGGAACAACTGTGGTTGCAAGTCGTGGACTACCTGCAATTGTTACACAGATTGTGCTTTAGTCTGGCAAGATTCTGGTCTGTAAGTGAGCAACCATAAAGAAACTACTTGTAAGTAAACCATCATGTCGTTCTTGGTTCCTTGTGACTGACATTAATCTCGCTCATCCGCAACGCTGCACTACATTGTACTACTCAAATGGGTAGGAGGATTTTAATTCAGCTGCATCTCTTTCGTTCCTCCCCTAAAACTGGTTTTTCAATTTAAATATTTTTCTGTATGTGGGATATTTTGTTTTGCTCCGTTGAGATGAGAAGCAATTATGGATTTTTTTTTTCACTGAAATTGTCATGCTGATAGAATCCAGGATTATTCCACCCACCTCCATTTCCAGAGAGTTGGAATAACGTCTGAAGGCCAACTTTTAATTTGTCACCTTCTCCCCATCAGTGGCTCTGTTGGACTCAAGATAGCTGCACTTGGATACCATTTTCAGGGTTGTTCCCGCTGCCACAAGGCAGCTTCATCCGAGCCAGGAGAAATATTTCATTTGCATATCCAAAAAGGACACACAGAAGTATGGTATATAAAATCATACATTGCAATGTCCTACCTGTCAATGAATACTTCAGCTTCAACCATAACAACACAAGAGCACAAAACAGATACAAACTCAAGGTTAACCGCACCAAACTTGATTGCAGGAAATACAACTTCAGCCACAGAGAGATCAATGTCTGGAATACTCTACCCGACTCTGTAGTTTCTTCCCCAAACCCCAAAAACTTTAACCTTAGACTGTCTACTATTGACCTCACCCCTTTCCTAAGAGGTCTGTAGGGGTCGTGCATAAGCGCACCAACGTGCCTACCGTCCCTGTCCTATTGTTTCTTTTATTTTTCTTATATGTACCCATTTCACGTATTCATAACTATGTATACACTTATACTTATTATCTTGTAAACGATTGACAAATCAAATCAAATCAAATAAATAAAGAGGCACTGTAAGGGAATTCGGAAGTCCAAAAAGAGGCCACGAGGAACAGACTTGGCTTGCTTACCTGTATGGTAATAAACTGATCAAAAAGGTGAAGAGGTGTCTCGTTGAAATTTTGAACAAAGGTCTACAAGAAAAGCAATCAAAACTTTCATGTTATTTTCTTGCCATTGTACACCAGAATGGACTTTAGATTGGCTTTTGATGACTATTTTAAAGCAGAGTCTTTACAAAGAAAGTGTCATTTTTTCGACGCCCACTTTTTCCCCAACGGAGATTGCACAGCAGAAACAGAACAATATTGAAAAGCAAGGATGTGAACACTGATTCCCAGAACCTGGTCGTTATCTTAAAATATTTTTCTTTCAGTTTATGATGATCAAGATCATGATTTATCACTTGTTGCCTGTATTGTACACTGAGAGGTGTAGCTACAGCTACAGTTCAATTCATTGCATATTAATTAGCTTAGTCTTTTTTTTTTTCTAACTGAGCCAAATGCTTGTGAAAAATCTTCAAATACCAGAAAATAATGTCCAGAATGCCAACCTCATTATAATATGGATTGTTTCCACGTTTGATTCTTGTCCTGAATGTATAATCTCCAATACTGACTTTCACCACCGGTTTGACGTTGTTTTCTTGCAGTTGTCTACATTCGATGATGATAACTCGCACCTACAAGGGAGAAACTGCTGGTCAGTCCCATCCTGCAATCATTCTCAGAAGATGCCCCATTTCATGTTCTGAAATTTGTCCAAAGAGTTCAGGAACTCTTGTGGGTTATCTAACTTTGTGCGCCAGTGGCCGGTAGCATGAAAATGGGATGTTCTGGGAGCTTCTGTTTCTCTTGAGGAAAACAGAAATGTTCATTTCCCCCAGGAATGTGTCATTCCAACTTTGGACCACCATACATAGTCTGTAAAAATTGGGATGATCATGAAATACCACTGAAGAGAGACACAGGAAATATGACCCTTTGGCAGCTATCTATATAAATTGTTCAGATTTTTGAAGGCTAGCTCTAGTAAGTTTAATACAAGAGTCCTAAAGAGTTGATACATTTCTGGAATTGTATTAGAGGTGGTATTCAGCAGGTTCTGTATTTTGAGTAGTTCAGAAAACCGGTAGAAGAAATTTTAAATAATTCGGAATACCACCTCTGACTGGCCCCACCCCCAATTATTCTCTGCTTGCCAAATCCCAGCTGATCGGCTGGGTCTTCTTTTGTTGCCCTGCACAGGAAAACGGAGCTGGAAAGCAGGTTAGTGGGTGGGGAGGGAATGGAGATTTTGCAGTATCCTTCCCCTGCCACGCCCACCATGCTACACCCAACAAGCCACACCCACAAGCCACGCCCACAGAACCGGTAGTAAAAAAAATTGAATTCCCCCACTGAATTGTATCATTGGGAACAACAAATAATTGCTTGTAGATTAATGAAAGTTTTCATAGTTTAATGAAAAGGGCTTAGTTTAATTAAAATTAGGACTAGGCGTAAGATGGTAGCAGTGTTCCAATATCTAAGGAGCTTCTATAAAGAAGAGGAATGGGTCAATCTATTCTCCAAAGCACCAGAGGGCAGGACAAGAAGCAATGGATGGAAACTAATCAAGGAGAGAAACAATTTAGATCTAAGGAGGAATTTCCTGACAGAACAATTAATCAGTGGAACAACTTGCCTCCAGAAGCTGTGGGTGCTACACCCACTGGAGGTTTTTAAGAAGAAAATGGACAGCTGTTTGCGTGAAATGATATACAATTCCTACTCAAGTAGGGGTTGGATCAGAGGATGTCCCAAGGTCTTTTCCAACTTTCTTATTCTGTTGTCATAGTACAGCTTTACGCTGTACTGGTGGGACCATACTTGAAATAAATGATTGGTGGTGTTCGGGCTTTATTCAAGATCCATTTCCATTTACAAGAATTGCTCTTACGGCAAGAATAACACCTGCTGAAAAACCACCAGTCCTCTCAATCTATTTCTAATTCTTTCCGGGATCAAGAGCTGAGCTGTTGCATTACCTGGAACAGTTGTTTCTTGTTGGAAAGCTCTTTCATGGTGGTTGATGTTGGAGCTGGTACTCGAGGCGCCTCGGTTTCTTTGAGAGTAAATTCTTCTGTGCCAGAAGCCTTGGCAAAGACAGGGCAACAGACTGGGGGGAAAAGGACAAGGACCACCATTATCAGTGGTGGGATTCAACACTTTTGACTCCTGGTTCTGTGCGCGTGGCTTGGTGGGCGTGGCAGGAGAAAGTTACTGCAAAGTCCCCATTCCCTTCCCACGCCTGGGGGAAGGATACTGCAAAAATCCCATTCCCTCCCCATCCCACTAACCTGCTTTCCAGCTCCATTCTCCTGGGCAGGGCAGCCAAAGAAGACCCAGCTGATAAGCTGGGACTCAGGAGGCAGAGAATAGATGGGGTTGGCAGGGCCAGTCAGAGGTGGCATTTGCCAGTTCTCCAAACTACTCAAAATTCCTCCAGAAGTGGTCAGAACCAGCTGAATACCACCTCTGACCATTATCAACATTTGCCCTTTAAGGAGGACATTCTTCTTAAGACCTTAAATATTCATTTATTTATTAGAATTATTTCTCACTTTGGGTAGATCAAGGCAGCTTATACAGCACTACGTCCTCCTAGTTTTCTCCACATTATAACTCTTGAAAGAAGAATGGGTCAAAATCCTCCAGGGAACCTCTATGGTTAAAGGCAGTCTAGAACTGGGGCCTCCCTAAAGCTAATCCAGACCCTTCACCAGTAGACCATGTCAGTTCTCAGGTGTGAATGCTCAGCGTCTTCACACTGACTCCTCCATTCAGCCCCAAACACACAAGAATCTGTCCTCCTGGAAAAAAATTGGTTCAAATATCCATCAGTGGATGTGTTATACTACAGGTAGTCCTCAACTTACGAGAATTGAGCCCCAAATTTCTGTTGCTAAATGAGACAGTTAAGTGAGTTTTGTCCAATGTCACGTTCCTTCTTGCCACTGTTAACTAACAAACAGTTTCAACTTTTTTACTCCAATTCATTAACAGGAACACACAGATTTTTTACCCATATCTCTTTTGATGTTACAAAACACCTACTTTCTTCTAAGCATGAAGAGCTCAAAACAGTCCAGACAAGGAATCAGACATTAAAATCCATGCAAATTCCATGCAATACATACTTTAGTACCCCCAAATAAATACACAATACTTACTCAACTTCTTTAAATCATGTTTTCTTCTGTGCGTAACCATTTTAGGTTCCGGCGGTGAGAAGCAGATTTTTAGCGTGATGGTGCACTGGAAGCATAAAATCACAAGAAACTCTTTTTAATTTGTCCGCGGATAAAAGCAAAATCTGGCTGTGCTTTTCTTTTCAAAGTATGGTATCTATCCCCATTCTGGATAGATTTCTATATGATGAGAAACATCAAAATTTGGGGGGACAATCCCCCTTTTCATGCAAATGTGAAGACAACTTTCTGCTTTAATATTGTGGAAATGAAAACAGAGGCAGTGAATAGATAGTTTCATAGCCGATTAAAAGTTTCCTGCTGGTATTGATATTGATAGGGGAAAATAAATTTTAGCAGCACCGAAGAGCGGCTGAATTCCACTAATAAACAGCAGAAAGCACTGAAAGAAACATTTCAACATCTTTATTCCAAGATTACCGTAACGTTGGTGGGCATCCAGTCTTCCTAGCATTTCACAGTGAAGCCCTTCAAGTTTAAAACATTATTTTTATTTCCTTCCCGACTTACCCCGGTTGGCTGCAGACTGTTATTTCTCAGGCTTTGATTTTTCTTTATCATCATAACATTTGGTTTTTCAGCTGCTCCTCCTAAGGCTACGTCCACGCTGCCAAAATCCCTAAAGTTAGGGAGAAGTGGAAAAGTCAAGAAGGCGCTTCCAAGAAAGACTGGTATGACATCTTAGGAGGAGGAAGGAACTTATAGGAGAAACTTCCTCACAATGAGAACAATATTACTCAACGGAACAGCTTGCATCCTGGAGTAGTGGGTACTCCATCGCTGCAGGTTTTCAAGAAAAGACTGGACAACCAATTGTCCAGGATGGAATAAGGACTCTTGGCTTGGACTAGGAGTACAAGACCTCCAAGATCCCTTCCAGTCCTATAATTGTACAAAAAAAAAAAAAGCACGCGATAGGTGGACAAAAGTGATTTGACAAAAGTGTCAAATCCAGTCTGATCTTCTAGATCATGGGTCCCCAACCACCGGGCCGCGGACTGGTACTGGTTCGTGGAACATTTCCTACCAGGCTGTCGGTTTTCTGGGTGCCGCCATCTTGTTTGACGAGAAAGTGCTTCCAGGTGAGCTTTTCCGGTTGGAAAGCGGCGTTTGGGTCCTGAAGGAATCCTCGCGCCTTAGTTTCATCGAAGGGGGGGGCTTCGAACGAAACTAAGGCGCGAGGATTCCTTCAGCATCCAAGGCAAGGCAAGCCGAGCGACCGTCCCGAAGCCGTCCCGAAGTGAAGCCCATCGACAAAGGTACAAAGGAGGAGTTGAAGGTGGCGGGGAGAAGCGCGGGATGGCTGGCTGGCTGGTCGCTTGGCTGCCTTGCCTTGTCATGCGTGCTGATGCTGGTACCGGGCCGTGGATCATTTTGTGATGCCGGTACTGGGCCATGGCACAAAAAAGGTTGGGGGCCACTGTTCTAGATGACTCGGCCATCAACCATAATATGCTACCCATCTCCCAGCAAATCAAAAGCTCTTGTGGGTGTCAAGAGTAGTTATTTAGAGATAAACTGAGATAAGGTAATGAGATAGATTTTGTTGGACTTTGGAGAATGAGAGAGTTATGTTCCCAAACTTGATGTCAGGGTTCCAACGGAAGCCCTAAACAAATCATGAGCCTCGAGCCAAACTTCAAAGAAATCCAATTATTTATTAGGAGCAACATGTCAACACTTCTCCTAATGAAGCCAACTTTGCCTCACGTAATTGCACCTCTTTTCCCCCCTCCCCGCTGGGTGTGTCATAAATCACTTTCCCCAACTGGAGTATCTTCGTGCCTGGTGTGTTATAAATCATGTTCTCCAACCAAGGGCTTTCTTGGGCTCTACAGACCATGCCCCTCCAATTGGATCAATAACCTGGGAGACCCCTTGGTGAGGTATTTTGACATTGTGGCTTTTAAGAGGTTTCACTTTCGTGAGGTGTCTGAAAGTGGGGTGGATCAAAAAGCGGAATATAAACTTTTAAAAGAAAAATTAATTCAATGGATTGTTCAATGCAGACCTTTAGATCCCATTTATCCACCTGCCTAAGCCAGGCATAAGGTCTCCTATTCAAACAGTGGGGTGGACTGGAAGACCTTTGAGGGACCCTCCAACTCTGTTATTCTATGTTTTACTTGACCGTAGGGAAAAAGTTACTTTGCTCCCAGTTCAATTGGAAGTAGGAGAAATGAATCGAGGAGAGGAGCAACCTAGAAATAAGGAGAAATTTCCTGGCATGGTATTGGAGTCTCCTGCTTGTGCAAGGGGTTGGACTAGAAGACCTCCAAGGTCCCACCCAACTCTGTTATTCTGCTATTCTGCAAACTTTTACTGCAATGAAAGGAAGTGAACTGGACAGCACTCTTTGGGCTGAAACAGAGAGGAAGATGGTTGGGGCTTAAGCAGCAGATTTGTCCCCATGTCGGACAACCTAATTATACAGATCCTTCTTTCCATCATTCACCTGTTTTGGATTTTTGTGCCCCATTCAAGGAGTTTAACGATGGCAAAAGAACTGTTGTCCAGAAGCTCCTGGTCCAGATACCACATCAAAGTCTGCAGAGCAAGCACAAAGAATAATCAACAATGCAATATTTGAAGGTCAGTTACTCGCTCTTGTTTTGGACAAATTCATAGCAAGCAAGACCGCCAAGCATTCTTTCTGCTGTCTATTCAAGATATTTATCTGCTACTTGAAACTGAATTTGATGCATGATCTTTCCTGGTCACTGGCAACATCTGGAATTTTGTGTCACGAAGAAGGTGACATCTGATGAATTAGTTGTCCTTCTAGAATTAATACCTTCATAGTCAGGGATATGTGTTATTCTGCAATTCCTTCTTCTGTATTAAGTATTGTGGAATGGCTTGCTGGAATAAGAGTTGGAAACTTGGCCCTTCTCATATATTAAAACTGCTACGTTATATTTCAAAGAATGTGCCATTAGCTTCTTCATCCTTTGAATGGCACTCCTTTTTTTTTTGTTATCTCGCATTCTTATTGGAAAGCACCTTGAGAGTAAGGCTTGGAGGTGATTGCCCCTCCCATAAGGTATAAAGGAAGTGCAAAGGTGGGAAAACCTTTGCAGGAAGCAACGTCGTTCTCTCTGATCAGTTTGGACTCTGAAAGCTCCGTGGTGTATTTGTTCTCTGTTAGGTTTTGGAAAGACTAATTGGGACTTTAGTCATTGACAGCATTTCAAGGAAGATGAGGTACATTCTTATCAGACGTCTCTCAAAGAACTTTGGCAAACATCCCTGGGACTAATTATAACCAGTTAAGACTCATTCTGGGCTGTGAATGACGATAATTCACAGCCATTGAACTAGAATAAAAGAGTTTTGGATTTTGTGTGTGTTTGTTGATGTCTCAGGAAGCCTTGGCTAGAACAAATATAACTCCTTCCCCTTTCTAAGTTCTTATTAAGGGACTTTTTTTTTCAAAAATAAGGAAATTAGAAGGGAACTAAGTCAAAAACTGATTTAGGATTAAGGAGGATTAAGGAGTCTGGGGAAAAATATAGACTTCGTTGATCCTAGCTCCACTTTATGGTATATCCAGACAGCCTTCTAAACAACAGTAAGAAAGATGGTTTGCTAGATTCCATTTTTTTCCAGGACATTTCTCAACTTCCTTGTCTAGTTTTACCTCATTCCAGATTGGATTCTGATCCTTCTGCACAACTCTTGTGCTCCTTTCAATGCCTAGGGGAAAAATAAGTTCCTGAGTCAATTCCAGCTGTTTCCTGATGCTTTGCCTCTCAGGAGCATAGCTCTGACAGGCAGCGTGAATAGCATGGCTGATCAATCAATTTCTACGTTCTTTCAAAAGCAACCACCTCTTTTTTCCAGGAGCAGATCGTGGACCTCTGGGATACATCGATCACAATTTTGGTGGCCTCAGATAAGACTAGCTTTACTAGAATGGGGTTCCAGTTATGCCAACCTCCAAATAGAGATGATGAGTTTACAAGCAAAATCTGGAAATGTTTATGCCTGGCGCAGAAGTAGAACACACCCAATAAAATCAGTAACAGATAGGTGTAAAATCTATGCTTAATAATACCTCTGAATTCTGTAGTGACATGATAAAAGATGAGCAGTCTATGATACTCAAACGTTCTGAATTTCTGAAGAGCACCAGACCCACATTTGAAACAAAAATGGCTGATAGGTCATAGTCACCGGGGATCTCTGAACCCACAATTTGTGCATCAGACAACTTGCATAATGACTCTAAACACACAATCCAAAACATCCGTTCACTTGCCCCACTCCACATGAGCAATTGATGATATCTTACCCAGTGGCAGGTAAACCTTCATGGTGAAAATTGGTAAGGAAATATACTAGTCACTTTTTAAAAACTTGGCCTGTATTAAAACAACAAAACAGCACCATTTGCCAACTTGAAGTTGAGTGTTCCTTAACTTTGAGATGTGTTAGACTTTAGTTCCCAGAATTCCCCAGTCATGCTAGTTGAGGAATTTGGGATGTTGAAGTGCACATATCTTAAAGTTGCTAAGGTTGAGAAACATTGCTGTAAGTCAGGGATCTCCAAACTAGGAAGTTTTAAGACTTGTGGGCTTCAACTCCCAGAATTCCTCAGCCAGAGGAACATGGTGGCTGGGGAATTCTGGGAGTTGAAGTCCACTTGTCTTAAAGTTGCTAGGTTTGGAGACCCCTGTAGTAGTAGAATAAGGCATGACTACCTCAAGAAGTGATGGATTGCATTAATGGAGCTATCTGATATGACTTAGCTGGGGCGTATGGGAGTTGTAATCTAATACATCCAAAAACAGCCATGTGGGAAAGACTGTATTCCTTAATTTGATCTAATGATCTTTACTCCTACTTATAGTAAATGTTCTCACTACTTGATAGAGTAGTAACTGTGGGATATTCTACAAATAGCGCAGATTTGAACGATGGACTACTAAAAAACAAAAAAAAATCTACAGAAAATGACCATATTTTCTTGAAAAAAAATAAAGGACAAACCTGAAAAAAGGGAACAAATCTGAAAGATGATCATAAGGATTTTAAAAAAATGATGTTTGTAACTTTGCTTTACGAAAGGAAATTCAAGCGCAAAACCAAGAAAATAAATAAACAAATAAGTTAAATAAATATAAAAGATAGCTTTCTGAAAGAAAGGATGGCCCTTTGTAGGAAAGGACGTATGATCACTGCAGTGATGCAATTAGTGCAAATTTGGCAAAATGTAAATAGGGTCTGTATTTGCCTACTTCCCTGGCTCTCCCGGAAGCAGGAAATGGCTATTTTCTGAAATATTATCCTCCCTGGCATTTCCCAAATTTGCATTCATAATCAGATAGAATTTTTTTTTACTGAAAATACAAGCGGATTGGCTTTCTAAGTTCCCCTAAAGTAAGATGTGGACATAAGAGGAATTTATTTTAATATGTAAAAACAAATGGGATTCAGATACGGCTTTACCTCTGAAGGTACCAACCACAAATGTGTTGGGCTGCATTGCATGTTCAGGAGGCACATGAGCTGACAGAATAACAATGTGCAGCATCTTTGGTTCTACTCAGGGATTTTTGCTCTCCAAAATATATTACTGAGCAATTTTCACACGTCTCTCCCTCCCTCTCTCTCTCTCTCTCTCTCTTTCTTTCTTTCTTTCTTTCTCCGGAGCCCAGTGGCCTGCGATTATTGAAGACCTCGCATCAGCTCTAGGTCTTCATTCCAGGATCCATTTGAAATCTTTTTCAGAAGGCCCAGTGCAAACGATTCTGGAAGTGGAACTAAAGAAATCCGATGTCACAAAGCATAAAGGAAGGCTATGTCACGAAGCAAGGCAAGAGATGTGAAGTTATGACAAGTGTAGGATGTGAAAAGTCAGCCCAGGTGCTTCCTACTGGCTAATCAACGGGGTTGTAAAATATGATTTAGAACAGTGGTCGCCAACCAGTGGCCCAGGGACCACTGGTGGTCCATGAGAAAATTTTGGTGGTCCACAGAGAAATGTCACCCCCAAAGCAATTAATCCAGGCTGCGCAGGAACACAAGGCTGCGCTGCCCACATGGCCGGCAGGAACACAAGGCTTGTGTCGCTTGCATTGCGAACAACACGAGGTAGTGAGGGGAGGAGGGAAAGGGAGGAAGGGGGCCCCACTCACCCCATGTGCCTGGCCTGGCCACCAGACTGCTTCTTTCAGCTTCTTTCTTCTTCTGCTTTTGGCTGCATGCAAGGAAAGCAGCAAAAGTCTTTCTTTCTCTCCCCCAAACTCTGCCAGAAATGAGTCTTTGAGACCCTGCAAGGCCTCCTGCTCCAAGAGGCTGTGACAAGTCTCACCAAGACTCATTTCTGACTGAGTTTGGGGGAGAGAAAGAAAGACTTCTGCTGTTTCTGCTGTTTTCCTTGCACGAAGCCAAAAGTCTCTCTCTCTCCCCCTGAGAACGGAGCTGGAGACGATATTCTGTGATCCCAAATAAAGAATGATCAATCGGTAGGAAAACGGGGTGGGAAATTTTCTTGCAGACTTTTTTGGGGATTTTCCCAGGGTCTGCGGGATTTAAAATTATGAGTTTGGTGGTCCCTGAGGTCCAAAAGGATGGTGACCCCAGTTTACAACTTAGAATAACAGAGTCAGAAGGGAGGTCTTCTACTCCAACCCACTGCTCAAGCCAGAGACCTTATCCCATTTCAGACACATGGCTGTCCAGCCTCTTCTTGAAAGCCACTTCCTCCCCAACTTCTCCCAAGATGAGCCCTATTTTTGCTGCAAAGCATAAAATGTTTGATGCTTCTTAAGAAATGTGCATCCAATCTTCTTAAAGAACAGAAATCCTTGATTGAACCCTGTGTGACTTTAGCTTTTAGCTAGTCCCCAGTCCTATGACATTTTCTTTTCTTTCAAAAGTTTAAATAGCCTGTTTGTTTGTTTGTTTTGTCTGGTTATGTTTCCTGCTTCTCTGCACAATGTGATTTTCATTTATATTGTTTTATTTGTTTCCTAGTATGATTTGATTGCTTAATAATAACCTATGACTATAACTAACTGTTCTATCTTGCGATTCTTGATGAATGTATTTTATTTTTTTCCTTTATGTACACTGAGAGCATATGGACCAAAGACAAATTCCTTGTGTTCAATCATACTTGGCCAATAAAGAATTCTATTCTATTCTATTCTATTCTATTCTATTCTATTCTATTCTATTCTATTCTATTCTATTCTATTCTATTCTATTTTATTCTACTCTACTCTACTCTACTCTATTCTGTTCTCTCCTGTTCTATATTCTATTCTATTCTATTCTATTCTACTCTACTCTACTCTACTCTACTCTACTCTAGTCTACTCTACTCTACTCTACTCTACTCTACTCTACTCTACTCTACTCTGTTCTGTTCTGTTCTGTTCTGTTCTGTTCTGTTCTGTAAAATAAATTCTATTTGATTCCTTGGCCAAAAATTACATCAGTAAAGACTGGATTTTGCATTCAGCCAGCACACTCCCACAATGAAATTCACTGGTTTTCAAAATACTTCTTTTTGTCCTAGAAACTGTTACCAATACTGTTTCAGCCCTCCAAAATTTTCATTGAGTAAGCAATGCCGTCTTATTTCTGTTCCTTGACCTGAACCTGAACCCATCCTTTAAAAATTCTTGATCATTTGCATCATCTTGGCCTTCTGTGTACCAACCACCCTAAAAAGGGAGGATTCAAGACTTTTTGCAGATTCAGGCTACTTGCAGGTATTATGCTCTAGTTATATACCCCTCCTTCCATTTTTTTTTTAAAAAATATTTAATATTTGATATTTTTGCCACTTAATTGGTCAGAGAGCTCTTTATGCAACTATACTGGTCTTGTGAGATATCTTTTCTTTTTTTCCCTTTTGTAGCATTGTAGTATTGTTGCAGCCCTAAATGTTCTCTTTTTCTACTTCTGCCATTTTACTTTTACAAGAGAAAGGAATGCTCAAGCAGTGATAGTTTGACATAGAGTGCCACACTGACACAGCCAGCATCCTTCGGTTTTGCACGGTTGACGTCAGGACCCCAGCATCATGTTTAACGTAATTCTTACTTAATGAAAAGAAAAGAGAAGAAAAAAGATTAAGATGCTGATATGAAAGATTTATTTAGGTTCCTTTGCACTTAAGAGATTTATTCCAGTTTTTCCATGTGAAGAGATCAAACTCCACAGGGCTGCGATGGGTCATCAATTCTGTAGTGTTCATGTTTACAGGTCACAGGATTGACTACCGTCGTGCACCCTTCAACAACTCCAATGCCGCCATATCTTTGAAGGGGAAAAAAGGGAGGCAAAGAAGGAAGAAGAAGGAAAGGTTATGGTCAGTCCAAGTTTCCAATACCATTTTCTGTCTTTATTTCATTTAAATAATGTACAGAGTATTTCTCCCATTATTGTAATCGCAGCTATAACTCTCAGTTCTGCTATGAGCGTGTACCTGTCCCAAAGGGGCCAACACATTCCTCAAGCCATTCTAGTCAAAATTGAGCAAAAAAAAACCCCATTCCCATGGCTGCCACCAGCTCCTTCAACAGGAGCTGTTAATCTAACAAGGCTCTTCCCTAATTGTGTACCAGCGCAATTCCGGGGAGCGCCACCCAGTATCGAGTCAAAGGTGATATATGCCCAGGTCCTTTGGCATGAGGCAAAAATGCTACATCCATTCCATGTTGCCATGGTTGGGTCAAAACTGCTTCTTCCCCACCCTTTAAGGACATCCAGTACTTGGCCTAAGAGTTCAGCTTCCGTCCTTCCTTCCTTCCTTAATTCCTTCCTGCTCTCTGTCTGTCTTTCTCTTTGTCTTTCTTTCTTTCTTTCTTTCTTTCTTTCTTTCTTTCTTTCTTTCTTTCTTTCTTTCTTTCTTTCTTTCCTTCCTTCCTTCCTTCCTTCCTTCCTTCCTTGCATCCTTCCTTCCTTCCTGCTCTCTGTCTGTCTGTCTTTCTCTTTGTCTTTCTTTCTTTCTTTCTTTCCTTCCTTCCTTCCTTCCTTCCTTCCTTCCTTCTTTCCATCCTTCCATCCTTCCTTCCTTCCTGCTCTCTGTCTGTTTGTCTTTCTCTTTGTCTTTCTTTCTTTCTTTCTTTCTTTCTTTCTTTCTTTCTTTCTTTCTTTCTTTCTTTCTTTCTTTCCTTTCTTCCTTCCTTCCTTCCTTCCTTCCTCCCTCCCTTCCTTCTTTCCATCCTTCCATCCCTCCTTCCTTCGTGCTCTCTGTCTGTCTTTCTTTCTTTCTTTTTGTCTTTCTTTCTTTCTTTCTTTCTTTCTTTCTTTCTTTCTTTCTTTCTTTCTTTCCTTCCTTCCTTCCTTCCTTCCTTCCTTCCTTCCTTCTTTCCATCCTTCCATCCTTCCTTCCTTCCTGCTCTCTGTCTGTCTTTCTTTCTGTCTTTCTTTCTGTCTTTCTTTCTTTCTTTCTTTCTTTCTTTCTTTCTTTCTTTCTTTCTTTCTTTCTTTCTTTCTTTCTAATACATGCTATCTCAATAAATGCTTGTAGCTTAACTTCAGAGAAAACATGCAAATTAATATATCTGAAGGTGGCCTGGAGCCTCTTCCAACCTGTGGCAGCAATGCAATCCATCTGTGCCGCATTCGCATCTGAAACAGTGAGCTGTGTTCCAAGTGGACCCAATGAGATGCTTTCTCCCATCATGTCTATCAAGACAAGTGTTTGGCACCACCTGTTTACCTAAGAAAAAAAGAATGGAAGGCTTGAAAGTTGAACCTTCAACCGAACCCAGAAATGGCATTTCTGTCTTTATGGCATCTAAGTAATGTACAGAGTATTTCTCCCATTATTGTAACCAGAGCCACAACTCTCAGTTCTGCTAGGAGAGTGTGATTGTCATGCTGTATTGAGAAACCTGCTAGAGTTGGAGGCTACTTATAGAAATCTACTCTTGAGCAAAGGTGACAAGTATACAAATTCTCCACATTTGCCGAATATCATAATATTTTAATGATTGTTTAGATTTGTAAGGATCCCTGATGATCCAACAACGTCTGCATTAGTACAGTCGGTGTTTCCTGGCCCAACTTAATGAAAACCTGGATTGTCAAAATTAAGCCGACAACGTTTCTCCTGGCATTGCTAAACCTTTGCAAGCGATGATTTGCTCAGATGTATAAAGAGTTTGATTACCATCTTCAGTCTCAACTTCAAAGGGCGCACTAAAGCATGCTCCTTGACATGCAGCCAGCATGAGAGAGAAAATGATCAGGCTGAAGAAGACTTTCTGAGAAAGGGAAAGAAAAAAGAAAAAAAATAAGCCATGAGAGTTCCTACTAATTGTTTCAGCAAGTGGCTGTTCAAATTCTTTCTAATTTCCCCTCCGATAATACAATGAAGTTCACGAACTTTGAAGCCAGCCCTCTGGGTTAAGTTTGCAATCTTGTGCAAGTGTGCATTTCGATCCCTGTTGCACAAGAGGGTCACCCTGGAACATCCACCTAGTAGTTGTCAGGGTGAAATAATTTTCAGTTCTCCACCCCCCCCGGAGGCAAATCTCTCCATTGGTATCATTGGAATTGATCTACCACCACAGATATGCTTTTCCCGCACATGGTTTCCATACCTTCTTCCATCTGGGATGCTTTGTGGGAGGAAAGTGACAATCCTGACTCTCTATTCCTGACTTGATATGTCCTTCATACCAAATAGTGAATTTCTGCATTTGTGTTTCTACCGTTAAAACTTTTAAATTGCCAGAAAATAAACTCTGATTTCAGTCCTTGGCCCAAAATTAGACCAGCAACACCTGGATTTTAAACTTATCTCACACACCCCAAAATGTAGTTCATTGGTTTTGCAAACAGTTCTGTTTGTCCTATCTCTATTTTGGAGTTGACATCTGACGACATCTGATCTTCATTTCTTTCTTTATTTCTGACTTTTATTGTACCTAGTTAACATACAGAGTATTTCTCCCATTGTTATAACCACAGCTACGACTCTTGGTTCTGCTGCCAGAGCGTGACTGTCCCAAAGGGGCCACTTCATTCTCCAGCCCTTCTCTTCTCACACCCAAGTCAGTTAAAGGTCCTCTTGCAAATGCAAAACAAAGCGTTTTACTTACCATCTTGGCTTCGGGGAAGACCCAGGGAGCTCTTGGTCGGGACGAAGCACAAGCAGTAGCACTTCTCTTGGAGGTCGGCAAGGAATCTGCTCCTCCAATTTATACAAAAACCAAGACTGCCCCTTGTGCATTTTTTTTTAAATGCTGAGTTAAATTTTTGTCAGAATAGCCACTGCCAGAAGAAAAACATTTGCTTGGTAAATAATCTGTGTGTGTTTTGGAGATGTGATAAAGAGAAAGTATTTGATCAGCTTTAGAAGAACATGGCTAGAACAAGACCAACGTATGGTGAGGTTGAAAGCCTCCTGCAGAATGTGGGATGTTGAAACAGTCAGGGGTGCAGCTTCCTCCCACCTTCTCCTAAGATGAGCTCTACCCATTTTGAGGATTGTAGCCCATCCAGCAATTAGTTGTCCACTCTTGAGCGTGGGACTTACTCTCATGACTTTCCAGGGAAGGAAGAATTAGGCATTTTAGAACTTTGGTGGTCCTGTCTTTAAATGGTTTTCCCTCCATCCTTTTTATATCTCTGTTCAAATCTTCAATAAGGCACTTGACAGAGTAGACTTGCTTTCCCTGCAGGCTCTTTCTCTCTGGGTTACAATCTCACATATTCTTGCCCGCTCGCTCTCTGGCTCTGCTCAAGGGGAACTGCTTACTCTCCCGTGGTTTTCCTGAGGAGA
The DNA here is from genome assembly GCF_049901715.1 of Pseudonaja textilis. Taxonomy (NCBI): domain Eukaryota; kingdom Metazoa; phylum Chordata; class Lepidosauria; order Squamata; family Elapidae; genus Pseudonaja; species Pseudonaja textilis. The sequence continues at coordinate 2,087,777 of NC_141998.1, read as the reverse complement.
TCTCCCAAGTCAGAACGGGGCGTTTTAGAAATGTCCTCTCTTATTACGGCTTTCCCTGCAGGCTCTTTGTGGGTTATCCTCAGGGGTTGCTCTCCTGCATTAATTCTTCCCACTTGTTCTCTGGTTCTGCTTGGGGGGAGCTGCGCATTTTCCCTATGGATCTCCTGTAGATCTTTCTGTTAAATTCCGTTTAATGTCTTCTTTCGTAATCGGATGTTGTTCATGAACTTTTGGGGAAAAGCCCTTTAGGTTAAGTTTACAATCTTGTGCAAGTGTGCATTTGAACTCTGTTACCCAACAGGGTCAATCTAGAACATGATAGTGAGAGTGGTGTTGAATAACACACGACCAGCGTACAGATACACTGAATAGTAAAATGTGGGTTTTACTTCCAGTAAATGGGTGGGCCCAGACTTTGAACATCTGTGGCCAGGTCTAATCTATGGCACTCTGGGGACAAGAGTCAAAGTTCCAGGTTGCCCAAGAAACTCTCACCTTGCAAAGAGGTTGGTTGGCTGGTAGGAGGTTCGAGCGGCCACCTCTGTCCGAGTTGAAGGCCACGTCAGAGGTGGTCTGTGCCTCTGAGTGACCCGAAAGCCGATGTTGGGGATAGGAGGGTCTGGGGACCTTCTGTACGGTGCCTGTGCCAGGAAGAGTTTGCTATGGAGGTGGCTGAGGTGCGTAGAAAGGCCGAGGAAGGGTAGAGACGGGAAGGTTACAGGCTGCCAGGATGGCCAGGTGCAGTTGGTCCCCATGGATGGTTTGGAGGTGCGGCACTCCTGGAGACACGAAACTTTGCAGGCCGGTGTTGCCTGTGAGCAAGTGTGCAGGCAGATGGGGGAAAGGAGGCTGGATCCAAAGGCTGCTCAGAACCGGGGTGGCCATTCCCGAGATATTGGGAAGGCTGCTTCCTAGAGCAGGGGTGGCTATTAGGATTGGGCAGCCTGGAGTCGGAGGGCTCAGCTTTTCTGGGGTCTCTGTGTTATGCGCCTGATCTGTAAAACACACATCCAAAGAGGAACAGAAGTCAGGCACCGTGTTTTCTGCTTCTATCAGGGAACCTCACTGGTCCCGTACTGGATCTCGGTCCCCCCAATGTCCAGGGAGGGGCCAAGCAGACCTATTCCTCCCCCAGCACACCTGGCCCAGGATGAAAGGGAAAGAAAAAAAGTGGGAAAGAGTGGAGCCTCTCCCCTCCTTTTACAACGTCCTTGGAAGGAAGCAGGGCGGCTGAGGGCATCCTCTCGTTTAGCCCCGAGTCCCATCCTGAGTGGATTGAGAGATGGAGCCCCGCCTACACCCTGCTGACCTCAGGGTCCTTCCGAAGGAAAATACTTGGGGCTCAAAAGCAGGGACAACCCCCCCCACAAGGAGTGGATATCCCTGCTAACCTTTAAAAGGGGCCCAAGCGGTCTTCTTGGCTCCAGAGAAATAACGCAAGGCGGTTCAGCCGGATCTTTGGATTCCTGTTTTGTGATGCCTATTTCTTTTCCTCCCCCCCCTCCCTCATGAGTCCCCCTGCCAAACTTTTGATGTGTTCTGATAGGATGAGGGAATAGGATTAAAAACCTGCTTCTATCCCAAACTGCACTGGGAAACCTTTATTGAAAGTGGATATCAAACTCCCACTGAATATGGCGCCAAAGATATGAGCGCAATCCAAGGAAAAAAAGTCAAGAACTTCCCAAAATTATACTGAGAGATGGCTCACCCCATTGGTTTCCTTCCGACTGACTTCCTATTCCTATTTCCTTCCCTTGGGTAGCCCGTCCCCAAACGGTGCACGGTGTGTAATGCCGTATTTGCCGCTCCGTGGGATTTCTGGAGGAACAAGGGATCCGTCCCAGGAGCGAGATGGCCCAATTCTTTAAAATCGTGCTCCTCTTCTTCCAATTCAGATTCCCTCTTTGTATATTCAGCATATCGGTTAAATCATGAGAGAATATATTTTAAAGAGGAAAAAGGTGGGCGCCTGTTTGCTATCTATAATTTGTATTAATAATTATGTAAGTACAAAGCAGTACATTTTAGCACACGTCACTGCTTTGACGTCATTTCTGTTGGTGCAAATCTATTGAAAATTCCGACCCAGATTGGACCCTGCAACTCTATCCTGACACACCTCTATGCACCTTCATTTGGTTTCATTAAAATCATGTTCCTTTCATCCAATGTTCCCTTTAGCGTAATCTCGTGGCAGAGTCGGAGGTCTTGTTGTGCTCCCTGCTTCTGTTCCTAGCACCTGTGCATCACGAGTGTCTACAGGTGTGTTTGTGTGTGTCTGTGTACATGGGTCTCAAAATCTGCAGGATGGCAGTTGTAACCCTGCAACCCACCGATTTTGTCATCTTCATCTGCCCAAAATGGGAATGTTTGTTTAAACTGCTGGCTCTTTTATCCTAATCTTCAGATCTGGATTGTACTGTACGATTGTGCTGTATTTGGTTGGTCACAGTTTGGGGACCATAGGGTTGTTTTCAGCACAGTTGAATCGTCTTCTCTTCTACACAGGAAATGAAGGTTGAAGGTTCCTTATGACCCCCTTGATTTTTCATGCGAGAATTTGTTCCGTGATTTGAACAAATTAATGAACCCAACTCTCTAGTCCTCAAGTATATCTGTTGCTCCAATCTCCACATGCATTTTTAGGTTGTTCCATGGGAATAAATATGGATGGAATAGCGTTGTTGTGTCATCTCCCCTTCCACCATTTCCATGATATTATAAACCAATATGAAGTTGAATGAATGAATGAATGAATGAATGAATGAATGAATGAATGAATGAATGAATGAATTCTTTATTGGCCAAGTGTGAATAGACACACAACGAATTTGTCTTGGTGCATATGCTATACAAATAAGATGGATGGAGAGATGGATGGAGAGAGAATCTCGATAGATTGATAGATACATAGATAGATAGATAGATAGATAGATAGATAGATAGATAGATAGAGGTATAGATATAGATATATAAAATTGGCAATATCCAAAGCGTTGCTAGGTGGCCTTCAATCTACCTGTTGTCAAGAGAGGGACATTGTATAACTTTTAGACTTGTGTTGTGACTTTCCAGTTGTTATCAGCACACTTGAGTTGTACAGGAAATGAAGGTTTCTTATGACACCCCCATTTATTTTTCATACAAAGACTTCTGTAATTTGAATAAATTAATGAACCAAGATCTAGTCCTCAAATTTATCTGTTGCTCCAATCTCCAGATGAATTTTAAGTTTGTTCTATATGCACTGGAAAATGTTGTGGTGTTATCTTCCAGTATTTCCATGACATTGAAAACTTTATTATTCAAGACTAATAAAAGGCAAGAAAGAGACTAAGAAGCTTATGTGGAAGATTTATTCAGCTGCATTTACAGGTAAGAGATTTGAACGGGGCGGTGGCCTAGAGCTGGAGCTCTCGCCTCACAATCCGGAGGGTGTGAGTTTGATCCTAGGTAGAGGCAGATATTTCTCTCTCTGAGCACAATGAGAATAAAACTCCTCATTGGCAACAGGAAGGACATCCGGACAGTAAACACTCAGCACCATTCAGTTGACCAGACACCACCCTGCAAGGGATTATGGGGTCATTAAAAGAGGATTTACAGGTAAGAGATTTACTCAGGTTCCTCTGTGTGAGCAGATCAGGATTCAAGTTTAGCAGAGGGTAGGTCCTCTAACCTGGCATTTTAGATATCCTGTTATGGTTAGCCAGCAGCAGCTGTGGATGGTGGAGGAGAGCGAGGACTCAGAGGAGGGGCCGGGACCATCAAGGAGTGGACTGCTGCCTTCAAGGATGGTGGGGGCTGGCAGCAGTGACAAGGAGGTTCCCGAGGAGCCTGTGCCAAGTGCACGTGAGTGCAGGATGATTCGTAGAAGAGAACAGCTGAAGCTGCACAGATGACTCAGGAGTAAGGATGCAACATAATGGCCCCTCCCTCCAGGGAATATAAGCCTGGTTTCAAACAGTTTTTGCCTTTGCAAAAGGCAAAAACGTTCGAAGGACTCCGCTTTGTGATTAAAGACTCCGGTTTATTTCTCTAATTGGACTAATTGGCTGCAAGCCATCCGTTATCTACAAAGGGGTTTAATTTGTAGATTAAAGTCATGAAAGTTTGAGTTACTGAGTTTATCTGTGTTTGCTCTCTGGGAACCCGGCTGGGTCAGAACAAGTCCTGGACCACTACTGATTCTTAAAGCAAACAAATAGAAAAAGAAGACATTAGAGTCAGTCCTGGGCACTGAGAAATCTCAACTTTGAGAAATCCAGGAAATTCTATTTTCAATCTCCTCCCCCCCCCCCCCCCCCCGCTTTACTGCAAAAAAAACATAATGAGTTTCTTGGAGACCTGCAACCCTATAAAGCTGGATGGACAAACTGACCGGCCAGCTGTCTCCCAGCCCTGAGAGGCCAAGAGAAAGGAAGGGAAGCAGGGAGAAATCCTCCTCCTTGCCAGCCTCAGTTTCTCTACTCGCTTCTGCCTCCGACAATCCTGGGTCTCCACCTAATACTCTTTGCTCAACATTAGATAGATAAACAAGGGGCCCAACTTCTCAGTGGCCTTGAAATTGAATATCATTAGCCAAAGAGGAACAGGTCCTCTCCAGCGGGTGAGGTTCAAAACGGATAGTCGTTTCTCACTTCCGATGTTTTTTCAAGTCCTTCCTGATCTCAGTGGGATTTTCACCAAACAACATTAATGCTCAAGCAGGTTTTATTTGATACAGATCACCAAAGGGACCCGGGTAGCTTCTTCCAGCCCCACCTGGCTGATATCACGGGTTTAACACGGTTCTTATTTAATAAAAAGAAAAGACAAGAGAAAAGATTGAGGTGTTTAGGTAAGGTGTTTATTCCAGTACTACATGAGAGGGGACGAGAATCCACACTATGATCTAGCCTACATTTTTATGTTTACATATTTCTGGATTTACCGCTATTCTACATCCTTCCCCATTTTCAATAGTGCGGGGTCTTTGAAGGGAATGTGAGAGATTTATTCAGTCTTCTTTTGAGTACGATATATTCCAAGGTCTTTATCCACAGGGATGATAAGCTGACATTTGTTATCCAACCTAGCGGGTCCCTGTTCACACGATCCTGGATTTTCTCCTTCCTTGCATCTCACAACTAGTATAGTTTTACGTTCTCTTTGAAGGGAAAAAAGAAGGGAGGGTGAAGAAGAGGAAGAGGAAAAGATTATCACCAGTCAATGTTGACTTGAATCGGCAAAGACTTTTAAGATCATCAGCCGCTTTAGAACTCGCAGACAACTATCTGGAGAACGGTTGATTCACCCAAGGGTTTGCTCGACTCCGAAAACCCAGTTCTTGGAAATGCACCTTCACATGGAGAAATCTCAGGGCTCTGGCCCACAGAAATTCATTTTGGGTGCCTCCTGTTGATTGCAATAAGGGTAATGACCTTACCAACCAAGAGGGACATGGGTGCCAAAATCTTATAGCCAAGCTCACAGCCACAAAGAACATGTGGACATCCTTATAAGCAGATGGTTCAAAGTCCTCCCAGATAACAGATAATCAGAGTTGGCAGGGACCTTGTAGGTCATCTAGTCCAACCCCCTGCCCAAGCAGGAGACCCTACACCATTTTTGACAAATGGCAGTCCAATCTCTTCTTGAAAGTCTCCAGTGATGAGGCTCCCACAATTTTCAAGGGCAAGCTGTTCCATTGGTTGATTGTTCTTACTGTCAGAAAATTTCTCCTTATTTCCAGGTTGAATCTCTCCTTGATCAGTTTCCATCCATTATTCCTTGTCTGGCCCTCGGGTGTCTTGGAAAATAGCCTGACCCCTTCCTCCTCTCTGTGGCAGCCCCTCAAATATTGAAAGACTGCTATCGTGTCTCCTCTGGTCCTTCTCTACCCTAGACTAGCCATGCCCAGTTCCTGCAACCGTTCATCATTTTAGCCTCCAGTCCCCTAACCATCCTGGTTGCTCTTCTCTGCATTCTTTCTAGAATCTCAACATATATTTTTTTTATAGCGTGGTGGCAAAAACTGGATGCAGTACACTAGGTGCGGTCTTACTATAACAAGGCTTAGCTCAACAAGGCTCCCACTCTGAAAAAAGCACCGTGATTTTATCTGACAGCAGGAATAGTTCTCCTTATGATGCTTCCTTCTTACCCAGAAAGGATCTGGTCACCCAAAATAGGGGCACTGTCAGCTAACTGAAAATGCAATAAGGTGCAGAAGTGATTACATTTTGCAAATTGAAAAGCACAAGGTAAGTCCAGATAGTGTCAATTCTGGCACTTTTAGGTTGTATAGTGACTCTGGACTAGCTCCACGCTCGAACCCTCCTCCCTGACAGCTTAGGGGCTTCCCAACGTATAGAGTCTTCTCTGTCCCCAGTCAACCTTACACTTTGTCTGCCTTCAACTGCATTCTAGGCATCTCCAATGTAGAAGGTTTATTTATCTATATGTATCCAGGAATATGTGCTATATTAGTAAAAGCTTTGTGGCTTAACGTAGGAGAAAACATGTGCAAATTAATACATCCAAAGCTCGCCCATAACTTTTTCCTACCTTTCACAGCAGCTCATTCCAGCTTTACTACACTGGCAATGGAAGCAACGAGCTGTTCTCCAGGTGGACCCAACGGGATGATTTTTCCCATCATATCGATCAACGCAGGTGTTTGGGTTCACCACTTTACCTAAGACAAAAGAATCCAGTTGAGCCTCCAGTCATACCCAAATCACCAAACTGTACCAAGAATCCTTCTAGAGCTGGAGGTTACTTTCAGAAATCTACTATTGAACAAATGTGACCATATAAATCCTCTGCTTTTGCTGCGTACTATTATCATTTACCTCTTAGCTTTGTAAGGACTCTCAATGATCAAACAAGTTCTGCATTGGTCCAGAAGGTGTTTTTCTGGCCCAGTTGGGATGGATGGATTTCTATCCACCTTGGATAGAAACCTGGATTGTAGAAGCTAAGCCAGAAACATTTCAATCGGCATTGCTAGACGTTTGCAGGCAATACAGTGAGGTGAGGAATAAAGAGCTTCCTTACCATCTTTAAGCTGTGGTTTTAGAGGATCCGAAAAACATTCTTCTTGACATGTTGCCAACATGAAAGAGAAGATGCTCAGACAGATGAAGATTCTCTGAGAATGGAAGAAAAGAAACAGTGAGTCGACAGAAGACTTGGTAGTTTTTCCAGAAAGCGGTCTGTTCAAAAATAACGTTCTATTGTCCTCTTCAGTAATATGATAATAGCAATAGCACTTAGACTTATTATTATTATATTGTAGGCAGCTGGCTGCAGAAGTAGCTTGCAGTATTGCACTCTAACCACTGCGCCACAGAGGCTCATAATGCTCATGAACGTTGGGAAAAGCCCTCCAGGTGAAGTTTACAACCATGAGAAAGTGTGCATTGAGATCTCTGTTGCACAACAGGGTCAACCTGGAACACATTCCTCCCTCCTCTGGGGCAGCTGCTCCCACGTCAGGATACCCAAATATCTCAGCCTTTTGTTCATCCTCCAAAGTAGTTTGCAAAATAGTTATTCTTCTCTTATCTCACTTTTCTAAAGAAATACCTGGTTGCATTTGATCTTCCCTTCTTGCTCTATTTTATCTTTATCTTATCTAAATCATGTAAGCATGGTTCACAAAATTGTCTGCTGCAACGTCTTGCCCGTCAACGGCTCTTCAGCTCCAACCACAAGAACACACGGGCAAACAACCGATACAAACTCAAGGTAAACCGCTCCAAACTCGATGGCAGAAAATACGACTTCAGCCACAGAGTGGTCAACGCCTGGAATGCCCTACTCAACTCCGTGGTTACAGCCTCAACCCCTCACAGCTTCCACCTCAAACTGTCTACCGTGGACTTCACCCCATTCCTAAGAGATCCTTAAAGGGGACTTGCATAAGTGCACCAGCGTGCCTACCGTCCTTGTCTCACTGTCCCCATTTATCTGTATTTATTCCCTTTATTCTTGTTTATGCTTGTTATCTTGTACATGTTTGACAGACAAATAGAGTAAAAATATGTACAGATTGATCCTCTTATTATTCTCCCCACAGCCTTGACCGTGTGGAGGGTGATTCAGCTGTGAGAAAGGGAAGGTCCCACAAGGGACTCCTTATTCCTTCCACCATTCTCTTTGTACATTTAAGTCAGTGAGAGTTCTTTCTGCAAATAAACCATCTTTGCTTACCATCATGGCTTCGGGAAAGTCCACGGAAACTCTTGGTAGGGAAGAAGGACAAGGAGTAGCAGTATTCTCTCCGAGATCAGCAAGGAATCTGCTCGTGCAACTTTTGTAGGAAAAAGAAACAACCACAAGACACTCCTTACGCACATCTTTTTAAAAAAAGCCTATGGTTGTGCCAAAATAGCCATTGCCAGAAGGTAAACAGTTCCTTTACAAATAGTTCCTATTTGTTTGGGGGATAATGTTAAGAGGAAGTTTTCATCAGCTTCAGAACAACTTGTTAAAAAAAAAGAATGAAACAATGGCCAAATTCATAGAATGGGAGAAGGTCAAATAGACAGGTCTGCAGCCACTTCCCACCCTCTCACAAAATGCCCTCTACCCATTTTGAGTATTGGCTCTCTTACACTCAAAAGTGGGACTTACGCTATTTCCCAAGGATTTCAAAGTCAGAGTCAGACTTATTAGAGCATTAAGAATCTTATCTGAAATAATTAAAGGGAAATTTAGCAAACAAACCCAATGCATCATATTGCATATAATAAGAGCAGCGAGGATACTTTTTGTGCAGGGTTAGAAATTAGGTAACATACCATCCAAAGAGATGTCAGTACAAACAATACCCTATTGTACCAAGAGGGACAAACTTACAATAGAACTAAAAGGCAGGGAGGAATCAGAATACTATGGGATATGGGATAGAGCAGGAGTCCCCAACCACCGGGCCGTGGACCGGTACCGGTCCGTGGAACATTTCCTACCAGGCCGTCAGTTTGCTGGACGCCGCCATCTTGTTTGACCAGAAAGTTCTTCGGGGTGAGCTTTTCCGTTTGAAAAGCGGTATTTGGGTCCTGAAGGAATCCTCGTGCCTTAGTTTCATCGAAGTTTCATCTTGTCGGAGCTAATTAGTTGGAAGCAGCTAATTAGTTGGAAACAGAATTCTCAAATGAAACAGTAAACGGTTGTGCTGGTACCTTTGTCTTGTGTTTGCGGTCTGGGAACCAGGTTTGGGTCAGAACAATTGTCTGACCAACCATACTAAATGTATAGACCTCAATGGAACATCATCTACATGGAGGGAAGTATGCGGTGGGGTACCCCGAGGTCTGTCTTAGACCCCAAATTCTTCAAAAGCTCAGAAACAATTTAGATAGCAGGGTAGATGACATCAACCTGGCAGGAATAGCCAACACTTTAGATGAGGAGTGTCAAAATGGTGGCCTGAGGGCCAAACGCATCACATGCAGGCCACGCACACCCCAGCTCTGCAAAGGGAGAAAAAAAAAACCATGGGATGGCACCGTGTTGTGGTGAGTTTGATACCCGTGCTTTAGACCTTGGCAACTTTAAGACTTGTGGACTTCAATTCCCAGAGTTCAACCCCTGCTTTAGATGATAGGCTGAACATCCAGGAAGATTTTGATAGTTGAACAGTGGGCTCTTTCGAACAAATGCGATTCAGAATCAAACAAATAATGTTTTACACTTAAGCAAGAAAAATCATGCGCACAGGTATAGAATAGTTGGCACCTGGCTCAACAGCAGTTACTGCCACAGGGATAACAGATAACAAAATAATCAGAGTTGGAAGGGTCCTTGTAGGTCATCTAGTCCAACCCCCTGCCCAAGCGGGAGACCTTACACCATTTCTGACAAATGGCAGTCCAGTCTCCTCTTGAAAGACTCAAGTGATGGCACACCCACAACTTCTGAAGGCAACTTCTGTTCCATAGGTTGACTGGTCTCACTGTCAGAAAGTTTCTCCTTATTTCCAGGTTGAATCTCTCCTTGTTCACTTTCCATCCATTATTCCTTGTCTGGCCTACAGGAGCTTTAGAAAATCTAGCAGTCTAAATACATAAGTCTAACTGCTACTGCTATTTGGCTCTCTTGTCTGGCCCTTTTCCTTCAGGTCCTGCCCAATTTTCTGGAGGGCTTCTTTCATAAATAATTCTGTATTTTACATCACTCGTCAATGGTTTTCGAACTCCACACCCTTTCTGTATCCTATAGTTTAGCTAAAGCAGCCTGTATTGCAAATCCGCTACATTCAATGTATCCTTGATTATTTCATTGATTTCTTATACTTTTCTTAAAACAAAAGGGAAACTTAAATGTAAAGTAAATCTTTGTAGACCTTCTCTTTAACTTTTATAACATTAGGATTGATAGTTCTTTTCCCCCCAATGTGGAATGGCTCGTTCTCTCTGAAGGCTAATATTTCAGGTTTATCCTTGCTGAAAAGCACCGAACTTAGTGTTCCTGGTTTTGTTTCCTTAGGAGATTAGATTTATGAGGGACACAGGTGCTTAAAGTAGGATTAAGGATTCTCTCTCTATTTGATTTTGCAAACTGAATCTAAAGAGAAGTTTGTTTTCTATTTCTGAGAGTTCGCCCATTTTAAATCTTGTTTATGACTTACTACCAAATAGAGATTTGCTGTGTCTAGTTCCGGTGCAGAGAGTATAAAAAGCAAAGCAAATAGTATTTATGTATTAATGTATATTGTTTATTTATTTCATACCTCTGCTATTTTTACAAATATGGCAGCAGATATATCTAATATTCCTTCCTCCGCCTCTTTTCCATACAACAATAACCATGGGAGGTAAATTGGTTGAGGAAAAGTGACTGGATACGAATAAAAAAGAAACAATAGGACAGGGAGGGTAGGCACATTTTTCAACACAGGGAGCCAAGGATTGTTTCTATTTAGAAATTTATTTTGTGGTGGGTCCAGCATTTTCTTAAGTTTGCATCACTGGAGTTATTTAGTCCCAATTCTTAATCTTCTGAGTTCACCACTGCATCTCTAATGCAAAGCAATTCAGTGAGGCCAGAGCGAAGGCCACCATAGCCCAGAGAACATGAAATTCCTGCCTAAGACTCAAATTAAAAACTTATTTAGGCTTAGCTCACTTAGCACCAGAGGACAGACAGACTTCGAAGAATGTCGAGGTGAAAAATTGACAATGAATTCTCACTTCTAATGCTTTCCATTCTTTCTTGCTCTCTATGGGCTTTTTGAGGAGCAACATTAATGCTCAAGCAGTGTTTTGCTTGTTACACAATGCCAAACTGATGCAGAGAATATCTCCCAGCTATGCATGCCTTATATTGCAAGCCCCACCTCGTCCTTTAACCTGATTGTTATTGAACTAAAAAAAAGAGGCATGGAAAAAGTTTAAGACGCTGATCGTGAGAGATTTATTCAGTTTCATTTATACATAAGAGATTTATTCCAGCTCCTCCACGTGAAAAGGTCAGACATCACATCGCTTCGATGGGTCATCAAGCCGATAAAATTCATATTTACATGTTTTTGGATTTATCACTGCTTTACAGCCTTCCACTTTGGCAATACCACCATACCTTCAAAGGAGAAGAAAGAAGTCGACCTTAATTGACAAGGTCATCTAGGTTCATCTGCCACCTTAGAACTTGCACAATATTCTAGAAACTTCCTGGGAGAAATGTTGATGCAGCCAAGGCCTTATTTCAGGGCTCTGTGCCATGCAGTCTTAGAAGGTAATAAACAGCATCTTAAATTATATCCGGAAAAAAAGTGGGACCAGGTGTGGCTCATTGTATAATATGGGTAAACCTAGGGCAGGGGTGGGATTAAAAAATCCCAGCAACTGGTTCGCTGCCTGGTTGTTGGGTGGGCATGGTCATGGTAGGTGTGACCTACCAGAACTTCCAGGGGAGCATTTTTCATCTTCCCAAGGGTCTGGAGGCTTCACTCGGGCCACTGGGAGGTCAAAAACGGGCTCCCCCGGCTCTGGAGGCCCTCTGGAAGCCGAAAACAGGCCCATTTCCGGACTTCTGGAAGGCCCATTATTCCAACTCCCAGAGCCTCCGCATGGACTCTGCACTTACCTGCATTGCATGGAGACTCCTAGGGAGGGGCGGGGAGGACAGGCCAGCCAGTTGGTTGAAATACTGGTTCAGTGAACCAGATGAAAACCTAACATCCAGGTTGCTCAAACCGGTGTGAACCGGTAGAATCCCACCCCTGAGCTAAGGGTACTAATCAATTGCACGTGCCAACGCCTTCTGGACCACTTGTGGTTCCCAGGCCATCCCCATGTAGAGTACATTTTAGTAATTGAAAGAGAAAGTGACCAAGGCATGAGTGACCATGGGCAAAGGCTCCAATTGGGCACAATTGGCACACTACTCAAAATTGTGCAATAGCTATAGCTGCCAACGGCTCCTTGAGCAAGGAAAGTGTGTACCAGCTCAGACTGGGGAAGTTCCTCCCTGTCCAGAGTCATAGATGACATAATACCTGGGCCTTTGTGTTGCCGGGGAGGAGGCAAAAACCCAAACCCACTCTGTCTTGTCAGGGTTGAGTCAAAGCTGATTCCTCAGTTTTAGGTTTTGATATTCAGGTTTTGAAAAAACATCTCTACAGACCCCTCACATTCTGGACATAAACTGTTTCAACTCCTACCCTCAAAATGAGGCTATAGAGCCCTGCACACCACAACAACTAGACACAAGGACAGTTTTTCCCCGAATGCCATCACTCTGCTAAATAAATAATTCCCTCAACACTGTCCAACTCTTTACAAAGTCTGCATTACTCTCACTATAACTATTAATCCTCCCATCCTTCCTTTTATCCATCTCCTCCCACTTATGACTGTATGACTGTAACCTTGCTGCTTGTTTCCTGATGGTTTTTATTGACTGTTTCCTAGTATGACTTGATTGCTTATTATACCCTATGACTATTATTGAGTGTTGTACCTGATGATTCTTGACTCTTGATGAACGTATCTTTTCTTTTATGTCCACTGAGAGCATTTGCACCAAGACAAATTCCTTGTGTGTCCAATCAGACTTAGCCAATAAAGAATTCTATTCTATTCTATTCTATTCTATTCTATTCTATTCTATTCTATTCTATTCTATTCTATTTCTATTTCTATTTCTATTTCTATTTCTATTCTATTTCTCTTCTCTTCTCTTCTATTTCTATTTCTATTCTATTCTATTCTATTCTAATTCTATTTCTATTCTATTCTATTCTATATTCTCTCCTATTCTATATTCTATTCTATTCTATTCTATTCTATTTCTATTCTATTCTATTCTATTCTATTCTATTCTATTCTATTCTATTCTATTCTATTCTATATTCTCTCCTATTCTATTCTATATTCTATATTCTATTTTCTATATTCTATATTCTATTTCATTCCATTATGTTTTGTGTAGATCGTGAAAAGAAGACTCGAAGGACTTGAGCTCTGAGACCCCCCGCATTGAAGAAACTTGGGGTTTGACCTCTCCTACCCCACTCAACACTGACGGGAACTGGCCACGAAGTCCAGAGAAGTACGGCCAGACAGTGACTCCCACTGGTCCCAAAAGATAGGCATGATTCTTTACCTGTGGCAGCATGACATTCCTACTTTGAGGCACTCGCATTCTAAACAATCGTCTGTATTCCATTTGGACCCAATGGGATGTTCTTTTCCATCATAACGATCCACACATTTGTTTGGCCACACTTCCTTCCCTTAAAAAAAAAAATTACTTCAGGTGAACTGGAAGCTGTGCCCAAACCGACATTAGCGCAAAGGGTGACTGGTATACAAATTCTCTGCATTTGCTACAAAGCATTTTGTTTCACTTATTGATCAGATTTGTAAGGACCCCGTGATGAGCCAACAACTTCTGCGTTATTATGATTGGGGTTTTCTGGTCTAGTCAGGAGGCCTCTGGTGGAAGTCTGGGCTAAACACATCTTAAACAGAATAACAGAGTTGGAAGGGACCTTGTAGGTCATCTAAATACAACCCCCCACCCAAGCAGGAGACCCTACTACATCATTTTGGAGGTTGGCAGTCCAGTCTCTTCTTGAAAGCCTCCAGGGATGAAGCTCCCACAACTTCTGAAGGCAACTTCTGTGATTGTTCTCACTGTCATAAAATTCCTCCTTATTTCCAGGTTGAATCTCTCCTTGTTCACTTTCCATCTATTATTGCTTGTCTGGCCTCCAGGTGCTTTAGAAAATAGCTTGACCCCTTCCTCCTCTCTGGGGCAGCCCCTCAAATACTAGAAGGCTGCTCTCCTGTCTCCTCTGGTCCTTCTCTTCCCTAGACTAGCCAGGCCCAGTTCCTGCAACCATCCATCATATGTTTTAGCCTCCAGTCCCCTAATCATCCTGGTTTCTCTTCTCTGCACTCTTTCTAGAATCTCAACCAGTGGTGGGATTCATTTATTTTTTTTACTACTGGTTCTGTGGGCGTGGTCTGGTGGACGTGGCAGGAAAGGATACTCTAAAATCTCCAGTCAGAGACAGTATTTGCCAGTTCTCCGAACTACTCAAAATTTCCATACTGTTTCTCCAGAATGGGTCAGAACCTGCTGAATACCACCTCTGGTCTCAACATTGTTTTTAATAGTGTAGATGCATTATTCTAGCCGTACAGTCATGATTTGTTCGGATCAATAAAGAGTTTGGTTACCGTTCATAAAGTAAGGTTCAAAGGCCTCCATAAAGCATGCTGCTTGACATGTAGCCAGCATGAAAGAGAAGACAATCAGGCTGAAGAACACTCTCTGAGAAAGGAAGAAAAGAAAAGAAAAAAGAAAAGAAAAGAAAAAGTAAGTCAGCAGAGAACTTAGCGGTTGCTTCAGAAACCGGCTGTTCAAAATCTTTCTAATGTCCTCTTTCAACACAGGCAGTCCTCAACTTACAACAGTTCACTTAGTCACTGTTCAATGTTACAGAGGCACTGAAAAAAGTGACCGATGACCATTTTTCACAGTTATGACCTTTGCAGCATCCCCATGGTCATGTGATAAAAAAATCCAGGTGTTTGGCAAACAGGTAATACTTATGTCCCCCTCCCAAAGCAAAACTCTGCATTGGTATTAAAGGTAGAATCATAGAAGTACAGAGTTGGAAGGGACCTTGGAGGTCATCTAGTCCAGTGGTCACCAACCAGTGGGCTGGGGACCACTGGTGGTATGCGAGAAAATTTTGGTGGTCCGCAGAGAAATGTCACCCCCAAAACAATTAAGGTTGCATGGGAACACAAGGCTGAGCCGCCCACGTGGCCGGCGGGAACACAAGGCTTGTGTCACCTGCGTTGTGAACAACACGAGGTAGTGAGGGGAGGGGGGAAAGGGCAGAGGGGGGGGGGGAACTTGCCCCACTCGCCCCACGCACTTTGCCTGGCCACCGGCCTGCTTCTTTTCGCTTCTTCCTTCTTGTGCTTTTAGATGCATGCAAGGAAAGCAGCAAAAGTCTTTCTTTCTCTCCCCCAAATCTGCCAGAAAATGAATCTTTGGGACCCTGCAAGGCCTCCTGCTCCAAGAGGCTGCGCCGGCAAAGACTCGTTTCTGGCGGAGTTTGGGGGAGAGAAAGAAAGACTTCTGCAGCTTCTGCTGTTTTCCTTGCACGAAGCCGAAAGTCTCTCTCTCTCTCTCTCCCCCCGAGAATTGAGCTGGAGGCGCGGTATCCTGCAATCCCAAATAAAGAACAATCGATCGGTAGGAAAACGGGGTGGTTAATTTTCCGGCAGACTTTTTGGGGGGATTTTCCCAGGGTCTCTGGTCCGCGGGATTTAAAATTATGAGTTTGGACCAAAAAAAGGTTGGTGAATCCCGATCTAGTTCAACCCCCTTCTTGAAAAGGAAAGCCTCTATTCCAAATATTACCCTCTAGCTAGGATTGAACTCACAGCCTCCGTACTGTGAGTCAAGAGCTCCACCTCTAGGCCACCGGAGCTCATCTTGATTCCATTGATTGAATTGATCCCACTACAGATGGAAGGAGACCTACTTTACTTACACATCAGTGTCATGCCTTCTCCCACCTGGGGGACTTTGTGGAGGAGAAAGGGGACTCCTTAATTAATAGTTCTTTTTGTCCTTTCTCTCTTCTGGGGTTCTAGAGAAGTACCTGCTGGCATTTGTGCTTCGTTTCTTTCTGTATTTCTGCCTTTACTGAAGGAATCTGAATAAGCTACAGAGGATTCCTCTCATTATTATGAGTACAGCTACAACTCTGGGTTCGGCGTCGAGAGATCGCCTGTTCCAACAGGACCGCCTCATTCTTCCAGCCGTTTTCTTCTCCCCTCCAAATTAAACCGAGCTCCGGTTTGTGAATAAAGAAGAAACCATTTTACTTACCATCTTAAGAGGCTTTGGGTAAGACGCAGGAAACTTTTGCTAGGACAGAAGGACAAGGAGCCGCTCCTCTCTCTGAGAGTCAGCAAGGAACCCGCCGGTTCAATTTATACACAAACCAAAGACGGCCCCTGGGTGCAATTTAACAAAAAAAAAGAAAGAATTTGGAGAGTTTTGTCAGAATAGCCGCTGCCAGAAGGGAAATATTTACTTTATGACTAGTTTGTGTTTGTTTTGTAGATGCGATAAGGCGAAAGTATTTTAGAACAATATGGTTTAAAAAAAAAAATATCGAAATGATGGTCAGCAGGATGTGTGAGTTTGAAGCAGTTGGATGTGCAGCCTTTTCCCCAGCTGCTCCCAAAATGCCCCCTACCTATGTCGGGTACAGGTAATCCTCAATTTACGACCAGAGTAGAGCCCAAAATTTCCGTGGCCCAGTGAGACATTTGTTATGTGAACTTAGTCCCATTTTTACAGCCTTTTGCGCCAAAGTTGTTAAGTAAAGCACTGCATTTGTTAAGTTAGGTAAAAGGTTGTTAAGTGAATCTAGCTTCCCCATTGACTTTGCTCGTCGGAAGGTCTCAAAAGGGAATCACATGACCCACTACGACCGTCATAAACAGGAGCTAATTGCTAAGCATCTGTATTATGATCACAAGGAGGTTGTAATGGTCATAAGGGTGAAAAACTGTCATAAGTGTTCTGACCAAGGCTTCCTGAGACCGTAATTAAGCACACGCTTAGCCCAAATAACTCTTGTTTTATTTCAACTCTGGGAATTATGTTCATTCCCAGCCAATAATGAGTCCCAAACAGTCTCTCGAGATAAGCACCCACCTTTCTCTCCTTTGAATTGCTGCCAACAACTAAAGTACCAAATTAATGGTTAAAAAATCAAAACGAAGTATACGAAGTCCACACAGAGCTTCAAGGTTTAATCCAAACAGAACAAACATCTTTGCTTCCTGCAAAGGTTTCTTCACCTTTGCCTGACCTTTATATCTTATGGGAGGGGCAATCACCTCCCAGTCGCCCCTTCTGCTTCAGCTGCTCTTGCCTTCTAGCAGCTCTGTGCACACATGCGCAAGGAACAGGCTCCCCTGGGTCCTCTGCCTTGCTGCTGCCAGACTCCGGAGGCTCTGGAGTCAGCACACAATTTCCAGATGGTTCTGGTCCCGTCTCTGCATCAGATGCAGGACCTTCGTCTGAGTCCTCTCCAAACTCCAGGACTGGTCCCCGTTCTTCCCCACTGTCCAGTTCCACTGGTGTCTGCACAGGCTGCCGATGAACCACAACAAGAAGTCCCTTTTTTCAATGCCGTTGTAATTCAGAACAGTCACTAAATGACAGTTGTGCTGTTGTCGTTCTTGCCATGAACATGTATATTGTCAGCCTGATGTCATCCGTGGGCCACCAATCGGGGTGGGCGGGCTGACAAAGCCCTTGTTGCAAAGCCCTCGTTCCCTACTCACTGCTCATTCAGACGTCGCAGAGATCGGGACTGAGGCATTTGTGACCTTAATGCGGAACAGCTGATGGGGCGGCACGTCAGCAACTATGAAGCCCTGGGACTTTGCAGCAATGAAGAGAGCGGCTGGCGGGCGCAGCCGGTGTTTAGGAACAACATTCTAGGGAAGGGTGATTGGGCCCGGGTGGGGGAGCCAGGATGGTTGGGGCAGGGCACATCGGGTGTATAAAGGTGGTAGGACCGATTGGGAGTTAACCCTGACTTTAATCTATGCTAGCTTGTCTTGGCTAGCTGCTGTTCAGTAAATTACCAGCTCTGTCTGGAAGAAGATAAACGACTTACATCCAGCCCTGTTGTGCTTGTTGTGCGTGTGACGGAACCTGACATGTACATCCCAACTAGACTGTGTTGTTTCCCTGTGTCGTATAATATATGTGGGTATAGACATGATTTTGTATTTATGTATTTATTCCATTATGATTGTGTAGTGTATATTGAAGGCGGTGTGAGAGCTGCATGCCACAAAATTTCACTTTAATGCATGCTGATTAGCGTACATTCAAAGTGACGATGTCGTAAGTGGAGAACCACCTGTACACAGGATTGCCCCTTTCTCTCAACCCAAGGAAGCAGCACCTTGCCAACACAACTAGTGGACTTCTCCTGGCAACTTTCAAGTGGACAACACTGACTGGAAGGTACAAAAACTAAAAACAAGCTCGTAGTTGAACGGAAAGATTGTCCTTCACCTCAAGACCTCAGTGAAGATTCTTAGCCACCCAGGTAGAATTGTCTGGAAAGTGAATCATGGCCACCAGACCAGAGGTGGTCTTCAGCCGGTTCTGAACAGTTCTGGAGACCTGGTAGCGGAAATTTTTAGTCGTTCGGAAACCCGGCCAATCGCGCTTCTGACTGGCCCTGCCCCCATCGATTCCCCACCTCCCGAGTCCCAGCTGATGGGCTGGGTCTTCTTTGGTTGCCTTGCAGAGGAAAACGGAACTGTAAAGCAGGTCAGTGGGATGGGGAGGGAATGGGATTTTGCAGTATCCTTCCCCTGCCACACCCAACATGCCACGCCCACCTATCCATGCCCACAGAACAAGCAGTAAAACTTTTTGAATCCCACCACTGCACCAGGCATCTTGTCTTTTGGGTTTACAATATTGCAAGTTGCTTATCTCCCGAGTAGAAAATAGAGAGAGATAAGCAGCTAGAGACAGAAACAATTTAGATAAGCAGTGAAACGTTTCAAAAAGACAAGAGGTCCAGTTGCCAGGACCCAATTTCTGGTTCACTTCAAGACACATAATCTCTGTCACTGCAGCCTCCCAGGACCTTAGATCCTGACCATCTGTGGATTATTATTATTTTTCAAGCTGTCCCTTCAGACTTCAGGGGAAGCTGTTAACTCTCTTACTCATTCAATCACGCTAGACATTTAAGAGAGTGGTACGGTGGCCTAGAGGTGGAGTTCTCACCTCACAATCAGGAGGCTGTGAGTTTGATCCTAGGCAGAGGCAGATATTTCTCTCTCTGCGCACCATGAAGAATATATCTGCTGCAAACTCCGCATTGGCGGCCAGTAAACACTCAGCTCCACACAGTTGCCTTGACTCCGCCCCGCAAGGGATTATGGAGTCATTAAAAGACAAAACAATTCTAGAAGATGAAGATTTCTTTTGGCTGTTTCATGGAATGTTTGTTTTCCTCTACCTCACAGGAAGCCACCTTGGTTTTCTTGAAAATGTCATGGAAAAGAATTTGAGCAAAGCAGCTCTTTACAGAGTACATCTTTATTGCACTCCGTGACCCATGTTGGGTCAATGTTATTTGCTTTCCTGCTATACTCTGATAAAAGGCTCTTAGACTACAGGTTGCACACGGGAAATAAGACATAGGACAGATCTCTGTTTTGTAATAAATCATTTACAAGACTTCAAACTAACCAAATGGGAGAGAGAAGCTGTAACCCTATTCTAAAGGGCTCCGCCAATTGCAAGGAAAAAAAACCTGAAATGCCAGTCTGAACGACATTGCAGGCAGAATGAACCTGAAATTCCAGTCTGAAGAACATTTAAGAGATAATGAGCCATTCCAAAATTGTGGAAAAGGAACGACAAATCATAATGTAATCAGAGTTACTGAGAAGGTCCCCGCACGTTATTTTACTGGTAAAGTGGTCGTGTCTTTGAGATAAAGCGCAGGAAATCAACTGGAAATCAACTATTAAGGATGCATTGAATGTTTCACATTTGCAATCCAGGTTGCTTTAGGTACAGGAAGGATATGAAGTAAAGTTTGAAAACCATCGTTGAGATGTGATTCAAATGCAGAACTACTGGTGAAAGGCCCTCACCAAAAAACATGGACTGTGTAGATCATATTGTGCAGAGAACCAGGTGAAATAGGAACACAGGGCAGCCAAACGAGCTGTTTAAGCTTTTGCCACAAAAGAACATGGCAGAGGATTGGAGTCTTTAGCCAAAGGTTTCAGGAATAAAGCCACGCAGGATTCAATCAAGTATTTAAAAGCAAGAGAGATCAGACGTACATTTCTTGAGAAGAAACAGCCATCATGTATTCCAGAAACGATTTACAGGAACAATTTGTGGCCAATGCAAATAACTGCACAAGAAGGAAGCAGAGAATTATGGAGGCCTCTTTCTGCTCTGGGCCATCAACCAAGTTGGTGTATTAGTAGCACATTGGTTAGAATGCAGTATTGCAAGCTAACTCTACCCACTGGCTCAAGGTTGACTCAGTCTTCCAAACTGCCGGTGTTTGTAAAATAAGAACCCAGATTGTTGGGGGCAATATATTGATATAAACTGTTCAGAGAGTTATGTAAAGCATCAGGGAGCAGTACATACTGTAAATCTAAGTGCTCTTGCCATTGGTGTTTTGGTATTCCCGGAATCGTGTCTCATCAAAGACCAACAGCTGGAGTAAAGCAGCTCTGGGTATCTTCATCGGAGGGTTACAATCCTGTGTGCAAAGGGTCCATGGGAGAGTATGAAGCTCACCGAGAGCAGAGACCGAGAGCAAGTGTGAAGGACGAACGCAAAACAAGCTGTGAGCTGGTAACCAAGAGAAAAAGAGCCTGCAGAGAAAGCAAGTCTACTCCGTCAAATGCCTTATACTGAAGATTTTAATAGATAAAATGAATGCTGGAAACACAGTATAAACAGAGGACATTCTTAAACCTCTAAAATGCCAGTTTCTAGCTTGGGCGACTCTGGGAAAAGAGTGAGAGGAAGTCTACTTCTTAGAGTAGGACAGTCAATTTCCAGGTGGTCTACAATCCTTAAAATGGGTAGGGGGCATCTTGGGGGAAGCGGGGGAGGAGGATGCAGATCTGGCTGTTTCCAGTCCTCTCGTTCTACTTCATCTCTCCATCATGTGGTCTTTTCTTTACCATGTTCTTCTGAAGTTAATGACATGGTTCCCCTTGATTGTATCTATCAGAGACCAATGAAGTGTGATGCATGTCTTTTCCTCTTGGCAGTACCTATTTCGGCACAACTTGCACCCAGAAAATTGTTAATAGGTTCACAGGAGGCAGTCTCCTTTTTCACACTGCTGTCTTCTACTTCTATATAAACTGGAGGAACAAATTCCTTAGTGGCCTCACAGAGACCTGCTACTCCTTGTCATTCCTCCTACCAAGAGTTCCCTTAATTCTTCTCCAAATCCAAGATGGTGAGCAAAATTGTTGGCTCTGCTTTGCAGCAAGAGTTTGAGTTGAGTTGGATGTAAGAAGGGAATGTCTGCAGGAATGAGATGAATAATATGAGGCAGCTTTCTGGATATTATTTGGGTGAAATAAAGCTGAAAATAAAAAGACACGAATAAATATTAACGGAGCATCAAATGCAATCAGACGCTCCTTTAGAACATCAAAAGAGAGAAAGTAGAAAAAGAATGATTTGCAAAACTAATTAATTGCACTTTGTGGTATTAGGGAGGAGTGTAAAATCCAGGCATTGCTGATGTAATTTTTCGGTGAGGACTCAGATTTTATTTTCTAATTATTTAGTAGGATTAACAGTAGATACACAAATGAACAAACACCAGTTTTTGTATGGGAGAATATATCAACTCAGTAATATAGATTCAGGATTAGCGTTTTTTCACAGGAAGGAAGGAAGGAAGGAAGGAAGGAAGGAAGGAAGGAAGGAGCATTAAAATTGTGTTATTCTTTATGGATTCACAAATCTTGCACTAGAACGTTCGGGAGAAAAGACATGGCTGAATTCCAAAAATAAAGAGAGATTTCAACTGCTGTCATTATTTCCAATTTGTTGTTTGAAATTTGGATTCCCACTTTGAATAGCAGCTATCTGAAAATTGAAGAAATGGGGTAAAAGAGATAGAAAATGAAGAAAGTAGAAGAAATAGCCATTGAGTCAATGAGTTTTGTGACTGGACATGTTTTCTCTGGTCACTTATTGTATTTTTTCTTGTTCTAATTTCTTAGAGAGTTTTCTTCATCCTGATTGCCTTCTTTTTTATGCTGGCTACGTGTCAACAACAGAGAAGAATACCGCCTCCTGACTTAAGCCGGGGTAATCAAGCTCCTTCTTGATCTGAGCAAATATTCTACTTCTTGCAGGAAGCTTGTCCAGGGGTTCCGGAAGCGTCAGGAGAGGAGAAAATAGTCACCTGTAGCCTCCCTTTCCTGCTTATCCATGAATTAATTGCTGGAAGTGCCCTTGGGAGGGTTTTCAACCTGACTAGCTTCCACCTGCTGCTTGGCCTCCTCCGCCCAGATGCTATGGAGAACAAACCTCTTGTCTTCAGGCTTGAGAAGGAGGTCCTGCCAATCTGAAAAATAAGGAACATAAAATGGTTTGCAGCACAGGAGGGATTCAAAAATCCCAGCCACCGATTCACCGCCCGGTTGCTGGGTGGGTGTGGCCATGGTGGGCTTGGCCTACTGCAACTTCCGGGAGGCCATTTTCACCTTCCCCAGAGTCCGGAGGCTTCCCTCGGGCCTCTGGGAGGGCGAATGCAGGACTTCCGGAAGGCCCATTTTCCCCCCTCCCAGACCTTCCACGCAGACTCCTGGGAGGGGAGGGAAGGGAGAGGTGGGGGGAGGACAGACAGTCATTTCAACTACTGATTCTGTGAACCAGATGTAAATTTAACATCCGATTTGCCAGAACCAGTTTGAACCGGCTGAATCCACCCCTGCTTTGCAGCAAGCGCGGATCATTTATATCCTTGCCACATTTGTCCAACAGTGGATTTCTCACAGCTGCCCCCAATTGGAGCATTGGGTTTCCTGGCACAATTTGGCGATTTGTCTGTGCAAAATGACAGAATCATAGAGTTGGATGGGACCTTGGGGGTCTTTTAGTCCAATTCCCTGCTCCAGCAGCAGACCCGATACCATTTCGGACCACCGTTTGTCTGAGCTGTGGGTTTAATTGGAGTTTTTCTCCTTACGTAGGAAAAATGCCCAATCTGATAGGGAGAGATTACTATGAACCTGCTGCACATTTTCCTCATGATAACTCGTGTTAATTTCCACAGAGGCCTGGGATGCACTGCTACCAGAGGTAGGAAGATCTTCCCAGCAGGGACTGGATATATGACTTTGCGTGTGATTTTCTAACTTAAGCCAGAAGTGCTCAGTGAGATTGTTTGCTTGTATATTTAATTAAGTTAACATGGAGCAACTTTACACCGTTTGAGATAGCAGATATCCATGCACACCCATCAACATTCAAGGAAAGGTTCCCCATGTTCAGTCATGTCCATTTCTTAGCCAAGAGTACCCGCATTATCCAAATACACCTCCATGGCAATGTGGCCATCATGACTATATGACGTGGGGCCTGGGACACTGTTATCTTCATGCTGAAGTGGTACCTATTGATCTACTCACATTCACTCGTCTCTGAACTGCTAGGTGAGCAGGAGATGGGGCAGGGAACATGGGCTCACCCCATCAGGCAGCACTGGGGACTCAAACCTGGCCTGCCAGTTTTCCAGCCGGCAAACTCAGAGTCTTTACCGGTTGAGCCATCGCACCTTTAATGCACACAATATTCAGATGCAGAAACTTTCAGCCTAAGCATTTTAGTGAACTGTCTTTCATGATAATCCCCCATCGCTAATGTAGGTCACCATGTCATCCCTTCCTCTCCGGCTGATGATATTCAATTTCAAGGCCACTGAGAAGTTGAACCCCTTGTTTATCTATCTAATGTGGAGCAAAGAGTATTAGGTGGAGACCCAGGATTGTCGGGGGCAGAAGGAAGTAGAGAAACTGAGGCTGGCAAGGAGGAGGATTTCTCCCTGCTTCCCTTCCTTTCTCTTGGCCTCTCAGGGCTGGGAGACAGCCGGTCGGCCCTTTTGTCCATCCCGCTGGGCCTGGTGGAAGGTCTCCAAGAAACTCACAATTCTTGTTGAGATCAAACAAAGGGACACTGAAAATATATTTTCCATTGTGAGATTTCTCCATGTCAAGAACTGACCGTGCCTTTTTCTTCTTCTTTTGTATTTGTTCGATTTAAGGTTCAGTAGTGGTCCAGAGGCACCTCTAAGATGCAAGACAACGGTACATCTTCCGTCATCAATGTGCTGTTATTCTGATCTCCTCACCTAGAGGAACCTGATTAAATCTCTCAACATGTGAATGAACCTGAATAAACCTTTCCATCACCCTCTTCGTCTTTTTTCTTGTCTTTCCTTGATATTAATTAATAAATTGTATGTACACTGAGAGCATATGCACCAAGACAAATTCCTTGTGTGCCTAGTCACACTTGGCCAATAAAGAATTCACTCATTCATTCATTCATTCATTCATTCAACTTGATATTGGTTTATAATGTCATGGAAATGGTGGAAGGGGAGATGACAGAACAACGCTATTCCATCCATATTTATTCACATGGAACAACCTAAAAATGCATGTGGAGATTGGAACAATAGATATACCTGAGGACTAGAGAGTTGCGTTCATTAATTTGTTAAAGTCAAGGAGCAAATTCTCGCATGAAAAATCAAAGTGGCCATAAGGAACCTTCAACCTTCATTTCCTGTATAGAAGAAAAGACAATTCAACTGTGCTGAAAACAACCCTATGGTCCCCAAACCTTTAAAAAAGTTAAAACTTTTCCACTTTAAAATATATTCTCTCATTTATTTAACCGATATGCTGAATATACAAAGAGGGAATCTGAACTGGAAGAAGAGGAGCACGATTTTAAAACTGGAGCATTCAGGCCACCATAGATGCACCAACACAAGTAAGGTTGAGCTGCCCACCCCACCCTGGCCACGTCTACCCTGCCCCCTCCCCCTTCCTGTGGTCAAACTCAACCCTCATGTGGACCTTAATGAGACCTAGTTTGACACCCTTGGCCTACAGTATACATATAAATGTTGATATGGACCCATTACACACTCAACTAAGTGATGGTTTTATTCTTACTGTTGGAAATGATCAAAGCTTCAGCTGGAACCCTTGATAGCAAAATCCTCCATTTGGGGATGATTGTAACACAACTCACGTCTAGCTCTTCTTCTGAACCGGAAAGGGTAATACAACATCTCTGAAATTTCAGAAACCACGAAAGCTGAGATCATGAAAGCCTAATCTGGTTGATAGGATGGTTACAGAAATGCTCATTCCTCAGAACAATATTCAATGTCCAACCCCAGAACTATGTTTGTGTTCATACAGAAGATATAAAAAAATGTGTGAAAGTTGTGAAAAAATGAAGCCTCCATCAGTTGTACCATAGTTTTTCCACAATTTTCCCTCTTGCTTTTCTGCTAAGCTCCACAGTTCTGTCCCATAAGTCTTCCAATGTTTGAGCACCTCAAAGGAGGGCTAGCTTATTGTTTTGTTTCAATGCCACCGTGCATTTTGTACATCAGTCCAGGAACACAATGAAACCGTATCTTATGGGCAGTTCTTACTTCCTAAATGTTAATGGGACGTGAAAGTATTAGAGCAACATGAAAAGAGAAATAAAGTTGTTGCTCCTTCCTTACACTGGGAACTAAGACAAACAGACCCTTCTGATGAATCAATAAAATCTATGAAGCATATGTATTTTCCACGTTGGGTGGTCAACCTCTTTCCGCTTGATAATATATTCTCTCATTTATTCAGGCTATATGCTGAATATACAAAGAGGGAATCTGAACTGGAAAAAGATGAGCGTGATTTCAAAACTGGAGGAAGAATTATCATTAGCCTGCATTTGGCCACCTATCAATATTGGGGTATCATCATACATGCTTCGGGTTCAAGGAAAGCACTTTGCGGATAGGCAGCTGCCTCTGGCCAAAGATCAGCTAAGGCGATTCTCCAGGGTTTTTTCACTCAATGGGAGGATTTTTTTAAAAACAAGTTTTATTCGTTTTCCACATTTTAACATCTTTCTGGTGAACAGAAAGAGAAATGATCACAGGTTTCATCTTACATACAAGTATGACCATAATTACTATTCAGTTTTGTATTCAGTTTCTTACAATAGCTTTATGCATTTTCTATCTTATTATATTACTCCAAATGCTTTTCTCATTATTTAATTCTCATGTATTAACTTCATAATTATTATATTTTAGTATTTTTAACTGTGACATTTGTATAGTCCTCTTAAGTTTTAGCTAATAACACTTCTATAAATTAGTTTCCCCCCTAAAATATCAGTTTAAGTATGCCACCTTTAAGTTACATATTCATTAATTATGTCCCCTTTTAGATCCCATTAAATGTTAACATTTCATTACCTGTTACATTAAAATTAATAATCCCATTTAAAACTACATCACATATGTAAATCAGATTCTGAATGGTTTCCCCTTTAAATTTCATATAGTTTATCTACAATTTCAGAAAAAAAAAGGACATATAGTCTACTCATTTAATCCTAAACCTTGATGTTAACCATTTCAGCTCTCCTCCTATATCATTTCCTTTATTTCAATACATTTCATGCCCATATTCTATTAATTATTCCATTCATAATTAAACAAAAAGAAAAAAAAACAGCATTCCAATCCTAAAAATATGTCAATATATTTAATAAACATATTCCATATATTTATTGCATTTATCTCTTATACATAAAGGAAAAGAGCATTACCAAAAAATAACAGTTCCATTTTCCATCTTATCAATCTATATTCTACTTCACAACTAC
Source organism: Pseudonaja textilis (assembly GCF_049901715.1). Lineage (NCBI taxonomy): Eukaryota > Metazoa > Chordata > Lepidosauria > Squamata > Elapidae > Pseudonaja > Pseudonaja textilis. The sequence continues at coordinate 2,060,789 of NC_141998.1, read as the reverse complement.
AAATTTATTTATATTATTCCCCAGCACCTTGCAGAATCCCCTCTCCAAATATCATTCAACCGTTATCTCTGTGTCTAGTTAAGCAGTTTTCCTCCATTTTTTAAAAATTCCCATATTTCTTTGTCCCAAATCCTGTTTCATTTCCCTTCTTTCCCCAAACATTTTCCCCCTTTTTTATTTCACTCCAACTTTTAACCCCCTCTCTATTTATAACTCCCTTCCGCCCTTCGAATTAATCTTGATTCTTTTCTCCTTTATTAATTTTCATTCAATTTCCCAAACCTCCGGTATTGATTTCCAATTCTTTTTCTCTTTCTTTCCAATTTCTTGTGTTCTCGATGGTAGTTAAAATGGCCCCTCCTCTTCTGGTCTTTTGTTTTTGTTGTTCATACTCTGCAATCGCCTCTTCCAAAAATTGGAAAACAAAGCCCAAACTTTCACTTCTTTCTTGTAAAGTTTCTTTCGTGTTTCTAAGTTCCATTTTTAGTGCCTGAAGAGATATTGCCATTTTTCCGTTTACAAATTAGCCCAAATCGTACCTTTAAAGTTAATTTCCACCAGTCTGCTTTTCTTTTCTTCCTTTCAAGTTTTAATCCTCAGCTAATCCAAGGCCAAGTCCGTATCAGGATCAACAGTTAATCCAAGGGCAGAATCTTCATGTGCCTTTCTTTGCTTTAATGTTTCAATAAAGTCCTTGTTTTATTGTATCAGTTTTCCTTGTATTTTTGCAAAACGGAGTCTTTTACAAGAAAACAAGGTAAATTTAACTCAGATGGCACTCTTTGTTCTAACAAATCCACACCTCCTCTTTTCTTTTCCTTTCCGATTATTCAGAGCTTTTTAAACCACAATCTTCCAAAAAGGTCAAATCCAATTGATATAAATTTTCTCTTTAATGATCTATAGTTCAGCTTTATTAGTGCCTATATAAAATCAAAATATACTTATCCAAGTTGATTAGATAGTTCCTCCTCCAGCTTCTACCTCTCTCAGTCCAAAGCTCCTTGCTGTCAAAAACAATTCATACCTTTTTTTTTCACTCTTTCAATTCGCCGCTTTAAATCTTTTCTTAAAGATTCTTTAAAATGTTAATCCAGAGGGTACTTTCCATTTAATTATATCGTCCCATTCCTCCTGCTGTTCGCTTTTTTCTCTCTCTCCTGCACAGTCTTATTCCAATTTAATCCTCCCCTTCAGGGTGGCCATTTTAGACCAACGCTTCAGGCGTCTTCGGAAGGGAGAAATTGCCAAGCCGAGGAGGGGATTTGCGACTCCCCTCTACCTGGCAGACGGTCTCCCCTTCCTCCGCTGCCCCACGAGAGGTGGCTTCTGCCCCAAGTCTAAAAGATCGGGGCTCTAGGATGTCGAAGCAGGACCAAAGCTGCGCACGATCACGGTCAGCGGTCCATCTTCGGGGAGGCTCAAAACCGGCTCGATGGAAAGATATTTTGTTCTTGTCACATTTAAGCCTTTCCAGGCGAGATCTCTAGCACAGCTCCTCTGCTACCTGCTCAGACCCTCCGCTTCGTAACTTTAGAAAGAGTTCAATCCAAATTTATTCAAGCAATTCTCCAGGTGCCTCATTGTGTTTCAAATTCGATCCTAGGTACAGATATTTCTCTCTCTGGGCACAATGAGAATATATCTGCTGCAAACTCCACATTGGCAACAGGAAGGGCATCTGGCTAGTAAACACTCAGCTCCATTCAGCTGCCCCGATTCCACCACGCAAGAGATTATGAGGTCTTTAACAGACAAAACAAAATAATGAGCCATTCCAAAATTGTGGAAAAGGAACTACAAATCATAATGTAATCAGCGTTACTGAGGTCCCCAAGCATTATTTTATTGGTAAAGTGATCGTGTATTTGAGATAAAGCACAGGAAATCAACTGAACTATTAAGGATGCATTGAATGTTTCACATTTGCAATCCAGGTTGTTTTAGGTACAGGAAGGATATGAAATAAAGTTTGAAAACCATCACTGAGATGTGATTCAAATGCAGAATTACTTATGAAAGGCCCTCACCAAAAAACATGGACTGTGTAAATCATATTGTGCAGAGAAGCAGACAAATTAGCCAAACAAGACAACCAAACGAGCTATTTAAGCACATCTGGCTGTTTCCAGTCCTCTCGTTCTACTTCATCTCTCCATCATGTGGTCTTTTCTTTACCATGTTCTTCTGAAGTTAATGACATGGTTCCCCTTGATTGTATCTATCAGAGACCAATGAAGTGTGATGCATGTCTTTTCCTCTGGGCAGTACCTATTTCGGCACAACTTGCACCCAGAAAATTGTTAATAGGTTCACAGGAGGCAGTCTCCTTTTTCACACTGCTGTCTTCTACTTCTATATAAACTGGAGGAACAAATTCCTTAGTGGCCTCAGAGAGACCTGCTACTCCTTGTCATTCCTCCTACCAAGAGTTCCCTTAATTCTTCCCCAAATCCAAGATGGTGAGCAAAATTGTTGGCTCTGCTCTGCAGCAAGAGTTTGAGCTGAGTTGGATGTAAGAAGGGAATGTCTGCAGGAATGAGATGACTAATATGAGGCAGCTTTCTGGATATTATTTGGGTGAAGTAAAGCTGAAAATAAAAAGACATGAATAAATATTAACGGAGCATCAAATGCAATCAGACGCTGCTTTAGAACATCAAAAGAGAGAAAGTAGAAAAAGAATGATTTGCAAAACTAATTAATTGCACTTTGTGGTATTAGGGAGGAGTGTAAAATCCAGGCATTGCTGATATAATTTTTCGGTGAGGACTCAGATTTTATTTTCTAGCTATTTAGCAGGATTAACAGTAAATACACAAATGAACAAACATCAATTTTTGTATGGGGGAATATATCAACTCAGTAATATAGATTCAGGATTAGCATTTTTTCACAGGAAGGAAGGAAGGAAGGAAGGAAGGAAGGAAGGAAGGAAGGAAGGAAGGAAGGAAGGAAGGAAGGAGCATTAAAATTGTGTTATTGTTTATGGATTCACAAATCTCACACTAGAACGTTTGGGAGAAAAGACATTGCTGAATTCCAAAAATAAAGAGAGATTTCAACTGCTTTCATTAGTACCATTCTGTTGTTTGAAATTTAGCTTCCCATTTGGAATAGCAGCTATCTGTAAATTAAAGAAATGAGGTAAAAGAGAAAGAAAATGAAGAAGGTAGAAGAAATAGCCATTGAGTCAATGAGTTTTGTGACTGGACATGATTTCTCTGGTCACTTATTGTATTTTTGCTTCTTCTACTTTCTTAGAGAGTTTTCTTCATCCTGATTGCCTTCTTCTTCATGCTGGCTACGTGTCAAAAAATCCCTGAACAGAGACTCGTAGATAATCCTGACTTCACCTGGGGTAATCAAGCTCCTTCTTGATCTGAGCAAATATTCTACTTCTTGCAGGAAGCTTGTCAAGGGGTTCCGGAAGCATCAGGAGAGGAGAAAATAGTCACCTCTAGCCTTCCTTTCCTGCTTATCCATGAATTAATTGCTGGAAGTGCCCTTGGGAGGGTTTTCAACCTGACTAGCTTCCACCCGCTGCTTGGCCTCCTCCGCCCAGATGCTATGGAGAACAAACCTCTTGTCTTCAGGCTTGAGAAGGAGGTCCTGCCAATCTGAAAAATAAGGAACATAAAATGGTTTGCAGCACAGGTGGGATTCAAAAATCCCAGCCACCGATTCACCGCCCGGTTGCTGGGTGGGTGTGGCCATGGTGGGCTCGGCCTACTGCAACTTCTGGGAGGCCATTTTCACCTTCCCCAGAGTCCGGAGGCTTCCCTCGGGCCTCTGGGAGGGTGAATGCAGCACTTCTGGAAGGCCCGTTGGCAGTTCAACTACCGATTCTATGAACCAGATGTAAATTTAACATCTGATTAACCAGAACCGGTCTGAACCGGCTGAATCCACCCCTGCTTTGCAGCAAGCGCGGATCATTTATATCCTTGCCACATTTGTCCAACAGTGGATTTTTCACAGCTGCCCCCAACTGTAGCGGTGGGTTTCCTGGCACAATTTGGCGATGTGTCTGTGCAAAATGACAGAATCATAGAGTTGGATGGGACCTTGGGGGTCTTTTAGTCCAATTCCCTGCTCCAGCAACAGACCCGATACCATTTCGGACCACCGTTTGTCCGAGCTGCGGGTTTAATTGGAGTTTTTTTCCTTACGTAGAAGGAGACGTTAAGGATGCAGGAAGAAACCGTGAATTTCGCCATGATGTAATCTCAAAAAACAATTAATTGCCACAGAGGACTTCACCGTATTTGTGGGATGAACTGCTACCAGAGGTAGGAAGATCTTCCTGGCAGTGATTGGATATATGACTTTGCACGTGATTTTTTTTAACGTAAGCCAGAAATGTTCAGTGAGTTTGTTTATTTGTATATTTAATTAAGTTAACATGGAGCAACTGTACACCGTTTGAGATAGCAGAT
>NC_141998.1:2002500-2056250 GCF_049901715.1 Pseudonaja textilis | reverse complement strand
GAATGTTGATGGGTGTGCATGGATATCTGCTATCTCAAACGGTGTAAAGTTGCTCCATGTCAACTTAATTAAATATACAAATAAACAAACTCACTGAACACTTCTGGCTTAAGTTAAGAAAATCACACACAAAGTCATATATCCAGTCTCTGCAAGGAAGATCCTCCTACCTCTGGTAGCAGTGCATCCCAGGCCTCTGTGGCAATTAATACATGTAGCTGGGGTAAGATCTCGTTCTTTCAAAGGGGAAACTTCGACTCCCCCTATCGTCTCTATCTGCATAAAAAGAAAAAACTCCAATTAAACCCACAGCTCAGACAAACGGTGGTCCGAAATGGTATCGGGTCTGCTGCTGGAGAAGGGAATTGGACTAAAAGACCCCCAAGGTCCCATCCAACTCTATGATTCTGTCATTTTGCATAGACAAATCGCCAAATTGTGCCAGGAAACCCAATGCTCCAATTGGGGGCAGCTGTGAGAAATCCACTGTTGGACAAATGTGGCAAGGATATAAATGATCCGCGCTTGCTGCAAAGCAGGGGTGGATTCAGCCGGTTTGAACCGGTTCTGGCAAAATGGATGTTAAATTTACATCTGGTTCACAGAATCGGTAGTTGAAATGACTGTCTGTCCTCCCCCCACCTCTCCCTTCCCTCCCCTCCCAGGAGTCTGCGTGGAGGGTCTGGGAGGGGGGAAAATGGGCCTTCCGGAAGTGCTGCATTCGCCCTCCCAGAGGCCCGAGGGAAGCCTCCGGACTCTGGGGAAGGTGAAAATGGCCTCCCAGAAGTTGCAGTAGGCCGAGCCCACCATGGCCACACCCACCCAGCAACCGGGCGGTGAATCGGTGGCTGGGATTTTTGAATCCCACCTGTGCTGCAAACTATTTTATGTTCCTTATTTTTCAGATTGGCAGGACCTCCTTCTCAAGCCTGAAGACAAGAGGTTTGTTCTCCATAGCATCTGGGCGGAGGAGGCCAAGCAGCGGGTGGAAGCTAGTCAGGTTGAAAACCCTCCCAAGGGCACTTCCAGCAATTAATTCATGGATAAGCAGGAAAGGAAGACTAGAGGTGACTATTTTCTCCTCTCCTGACGCTTTCGGAACCCCTGGACAAGCTTCCTGCAAGAAGTAGAATATTTGCTCAGATCAAGAAGGAGCTTGATTACCCCAGCTTAAGTCAGGCTGTATGGTTTTCTGTTGCGGTGCTCCTTGACACATAGTCAGCATGAAGAAGAAGGCAATCAGGATGAAGAAAACTCTCTAAGAAATTAGAACAAGAAAAAATACAATAAGTGACCAGAGAAAACATGTCTGGTCAGAAAACTCATTGACTCAGTGACTATTTCTTCTACCTTCTTCATTTTCTTTCTTTTACCCCATTTCTTCAATTTCCAGATAGCTGCTATTCAAAGTGGGAATCCAAATTTCAAACAACAAATTAGAAATAATGACAGCAGTTGAAATCTCTCTTTATTTTTGGAATTCAGCCATGTCTTTTCTCCTGAATGTTCTAGTGGAGATTTGTGAATCCATCAACAATAACATAATTTTAATGCACCTTCCTTTTCTCCCCTTCCACCCTCCCTCCTTCCTTCCTTCCTGGGAAAAAGGTCAATCCTGAATCTATATTACTGAGTTGATATATTCTCCCATACAAAAACTGGTGTTTGTTCATTTGTGTATCTACTGTTAATCCTACTAAATAGCTAGAAAATAAAATCTGAGTCCTCACCGAAAAATTACATCAGCAATGCCTGGATTTTACACTCCTCCCTAATACCACAAAGTGCAATTAATTAGTTTTGCAAATCATTCTTTTTCTACTTTCTCTCTTTTGATGTTCTAAAGCAGCGTCTGATTGCATTTGATGCTCCGTTAATATTTATTCATGTCTTTTTATTTTCAGCTTTATTTCACCCAAATAATATCCAGAAAGCTGCCTCATATTAGTCATCTCATTCCTGCAGACATTCCCTTCTTACATCCAACTCAGCTCAAACTCTTGCTGCAAAGCAGAGCCAACAATTTTGCTTACCATCTTGGATTTGGGGAAGAATTAAGGGAACTCTTGGTAGGAGGAATGACAAGGAGTAGCAGGTCTCTCTGAGGCCACTAAGGAATTTGTTCCTCCAGTTTATATAGAAGTAGAAGACAGCAGTGTGAAAAAGGAGACTGCCTCCTGTGAACCTATTAACAATTTTCTGGGTGCAAGTTGTGCCGAAATAGGTACTGCCAAGAGGAAAAAACATGCATCACACTTCATTGGTCTCTGATAGATACAATCAAGGGGAACCATGTCATTAACTTCAGAAGAACATGGTAAAGAAAAGACCACATGATGGAGAGATGAAGTAGAACGAGAGGACTGGAAACAGCCAGATCTGCATCCTCCTCTCCAGCTTCCCCCAAGATGCCCCCTACCCATTTTAAGGATTGTAGACCACCTGGAAATTGACTGTCCTACTCTAAGAAGTAGACTTCCTCTCACTCTTTTCCCAGAGTCGCCCAAGCTAGAAACTGGCATTTTAGAGGTTTAAGAATGTCCTCTCTTTATACGGTGTTTCCAGCATTCATTTTATCTATTAAAATCTTCAGTATAAGGCATTTGACGGAGTAGACTTGCTTTCTCTGCAGGCTCTTTTTCTCTTGGTTACCAGCTCACAGCTTGTTTTGCGTTCGTCCTACACACTTGCTCTCGGTCTCTGCTCTCGGTGAGCTTCATATTCTCCCATGGACCCTTTGCACACGGGATTGTAACCCTCCGATGAAGATACCCAGAGCTGCTTTACTCCAGCTGTTGGTCTTTGATGAGACACGATTCCGGGAATACCAAAACACCAATGGCAAGAGCACTTAGATTTACAGTATGTACTGCTCCCTGATGCTTTACATAACTCTCTGAACAGTTTTACCAACTCCGGCAGTTTGGAAGACTGAGTCAACCTTGAGCCAGTGGGTAGAGTTAGCTTGCAATACTGCATTCTAACCACTGTGCTACTAATACACTAACTTGGTTGATGGCCCAGAGCAGAAAGAGGCCACCATAGACACCCCAACACAAGTGAGTCGAGCTGCCCACCCCACCCTGGCCACATCCACCCTGCCCCTCCCCCTTCCTGAGGTCAAACTCAACCCTCATGTGGCCCTTAATGGGGAGACCTAGTTTGACACCCTTGGCCTACAGTATACATATACATGTTGATGTGGACCCATTACACACTCAATGAAGTGATGGTTTTATTCTTACTGTTGGAAATGATCAAAGCTTCAGCTGGAACCCTTGATAGCAAAATCCTCCATTTGGGGATGATTGTAACACAACTCACGTCTAGCTCTTCTTCTGAACCGGAAAGGGTAATACAACACCTCTGAAATTTCAGAAACCACGAAAGCTGAGATCATGAAAGCCTAATCTGGTTGATAGGATGGTTACAGAAATGCTCATTCCTCAGAATAATATTCAATGTCCAACCCAAGAACTATGTTTGTGTTCATACAGAAGATATAAAAAAATGTGTGAATATTGTGAAAAAATGAAGCTTCCTTCAGTTGTACCATAGTTCTTCCATAATTTTCCCTCTTGCTTTTCTGCTAAGCTCCACAGCTCTGTCCCATAAATCTTCCAATGTTTGAGCACCTCAAAGGAGGGCTAGCTTGTTGTTTTGTTTCAATGCCAACGTGCATTTTGTACATCAGTCCAGGAACACAACGAAACCATATCTTATGGGCAGTTCTTACTTCCTAAATGTTAATGGGACTTGAAAGTATTAGAGCAACATGAAAAGAGAAATAAATACGTTGCTCCTTCCTTACACTGGGAACTAAGACAAACAGTCCCTTCTGATGAATCAATAAAATGTACGAAGCATATATATTTTCCACGTTGGGTGGTCAACCTCTTTCCGCTTGATAATATATTCTCTCATTTATTCAGGCTATATGCTGAATATACAAAGAGGGAATCTGAACTGGAAAAAGATGAGCGTGATTTCAAAACTGGAGGAAGTCTTCCAAACTGCCGGTGTTTGTAAAGTAAGAACCCAGATTGTTGGGGGCAATATATTGATATAAACTGTTCAGAGAGTTATGTAAAGCATCAGGGAGCAGTACATACTGTAAATCTAAGTGCTCTTGCCATTGGTGTTTTGGTATTCCCAGAATCGTGTCTCATCAAAGACCAACAGCTGGAGTAAAGCAGCTCTGGGTATCTTCATCGGAGGGTTACAATCCTGTGTGCAAAGGGTCCATGGGAGAGTATGAAGCTCACCGAGAGCAGAGACCGAGAGCAAGTGTGTAGGATGAATGCAAAACAAGCTGTGAGCTGGTAACCAAGAGAAAAAGAGCCTGCAGAGAAAGCAAGTCTACTCTGTCAAATGCCTTATACTGAAGATTTTAATAGATAAAATGCATGCTGGAAACACCATATAAACAGATGGAGACATTAAGGGCAATCGAAATCCCTTTGAAAGAACGAGATCTTACCCCAACTACATGTATTAATTTCCACAGAGGCCTGGGATGCACTGCTACCAGAGGTAGGAGGATCTTCCTGGCAGAGATATATGACTTTGCGTGTGATTTTCTTAACTTAAGCCAGAAGTGCTCAGTGAGTTTGTTTATTTGTATATTTAATTAAGTTAAAATGGAGCAACTGTACACCGTTTGAGATAGCAGATATCCATGCACACCCATCAACATTCAAGGAAAGGTTCCCCATGTTCAGTCATGTCCATTTCTTAGCCAAGAGTACCCGCATTATCCAAATACACCTCTGTGGTCATGTGGCCATCATGACTATATGACGTGGGGCCTGGGACACTGTTATCTTCATGCTGAAGTGATACCTATTGATCTACTCACATTCACTCGTCTCTGAACTGCTAGGTGGGCAGGAGATGGGACAGGGAACATGGGCTCACCCATCAGGCAGCACTGGGGACTCAAACCTGGCCTGCCAGTTTTCCAGCCGGCAAACTCAGAGTCTTTACTGGTTGAGCCATCGCACCTTTAATGTACACAAGATTCAGATGCAGAAACTTTCGGCCTAAGCATTTTAGTGAACTGTCTTTCATGATAATCCCCCATCGCTAATGTAGGTCACCATGTCATCCCTTCCTCTCCGGCTGATGATATTCAATTTCAAGGCCACTGAGAAGTTGAGCCCCTTGTTTATCTATCTGATGTTGAGCAAAGAGTATTAGGTGGAGACCCAGAATTGTCGGAGGCAGAAGCGAGTAGAGAAACTGAGGCTGGCAAGGAGGAGGATTTCTCCCTGCTTCCCTTCCTTTCTCTTGGCCTCTCAGGGCTGGGAGGCAGCTGGTCAGCCCTTTTGTCCATCCTGCTGGGCCTGGTAGAAGGTCTCCAAGAAACTCATAATCCCTGTTGAGATCAAACAAAGGGACACTGAAAATATATTTTCCATCGTGAGATTTCTCCATGCCAAGAACTGACCGTGCCTTTTTCTTCTTCTTTTGTATTTGTTCGATTTAAGGTTCAGTAGTGGTCCAGAGGCACCTCTAAGAAGCAAGACAACGGTACATCTTCCATCGTCAATGTGCTGTTATTCTGATCTCCTCACCTAGAGGAACCTGATTAAATCTATCAACATGTGAATGAACCTGAATAAACCTTTCGCATCACCCTCTTCGTCTTTTTTCTTGTCTTTCCTTGATATTAATTAATAAATTGTATGTACACTGAGAGCATATGCACCAAGACAAATTCATTGCATGTCTATTCACACTTGGCCAATAAAGAATTCATTCATTCATTCATTCATTCATTCATTCAATTTGATATTGGTTTATAATGTCATGGAAAAGGTGGAATGAGAGATGACAGAACAACGCTATTCAATCCATATTTATTCACATGGAACAATCTAAAAATGCATGTGGAGATTGGAACAATAGATATACTTGAGGACTAGAGAGTTGGGTTCATTGATTTGTTCAAATCACGGAACAAATTCTCGCATGATAAATCAAAGTGGCCATAAGGAACCTTCAACCTTCATTTCCTGTACAGAAGAGAAGACAATTCAACTGTGCTGAAAACAACCCTACGGTCCCTGACTGTGACCCACCAAATACAGCACAATTGTACTGTACAATCCAGATCTGAAGATTATGATAAAAGAGCCAGCATTTTAAACAAACATTCCCATTTTGGGTGGATAAGATGACAAAATTGGTGGGTTACAAAAATCGGTGGGTTACAGGGTTACAATTGCCATCCTGCAGATTTTGACACCCATTTACACAGACACACACAAACACACTTGTAGGCACTCGTGATGCACAGGTGCTAGGAACAGAAGCAGGGAGCACAACAAGACCTCCGACTCTGCCACGAGATTACGCTAAAGGGAACATTGGATGAATGGGACATGATTTTAATGAAACCAAATGAAGGTGCATAGAGGTGTGTCAGGATAAAGTTGCAGGCTCCAACCTGGGTCGGAATTTTCAATAGATTTGCACCAACAGCAATGAAGTCAAAGCAGTGACGTGTGCTAAAATGTACTGCTTTGTACTTACATAATTATTAATACAAATTATAGATAGCAAACAGGCGTCAATCTTTTTCCTCTTTAAAATATATTCTCTCATTATTTAACCGATATGCTGAATATACAAAGAGGGAATCTGAACTGGAAGAAGAGGAGCACGATTTAAAAACTGGAGCGTTCAGGCCACCATAGACGCCTCAACACAAGTGAGTCGAGCTGCCCACCCCACCCTGGGCACGTCCACCCTGCCCCCTCCCCCCTCCTGAGGTCAAACTCAATCGGCTCAGGACATGGTTCTCCTTCATTGTGTCTATAAAACAGGGACCAATGTAGTATCTATCTATCTATCTATCTATCTATCTATCTATCTATCTATCTATCTATCTATCTCTATCTATGTATGTATGTATGTATGTATGTATGTATGTATGTATCTATCTATCTATCTATCTATCTATCTATCTATCTATCTATCTATTTATGTATCTATCTATCTATCTATCTATCTATCTATCTATCTATCTATCTATCTATCGAGAGTCTCTCTCCATCCATCTTATTTGTATAGCTGTCGATCTCCAGCAATGACTCTCAGCAGTGTATAATGGAAAACCAAAAACTGGAAGAGAAATCCCAAGAATGAAGCCTAAGGTTGCAAAAAAGAAAATCCCACTTACATTCCAACCAAATTCCCAATGTAGACAGAATGCAGACAGCAAAATAACCGGCAAATGACAAAGAAAGAAGATGCTCAAAGATTGTGGTAACTTCACCCCCTCTAGAAAGTCATCACAAGTGTAAAACTCACACAGTTTCCCTCTCTTGGGCACAGGTGGATGGAAGGCCACCTAGCAAGGCTTCGGATATTGCCAACATCCCAAGATCTACAGCACATAGGGATGGCCCTTTGGAACTAAACGTTTACCGCCCTGTGTATCCTTGTGACAGTCCTGAAATGTAGGGCAGCATTACAATCCCCAAACCATCCAGGGATTTGGGTCTGAGGATGCAACCCCGTAAGTCCCTCAGGATAGCTGAAGGCATAAAGAAGTCATCTACTGGCCAAGCGAAAGCTATTTCCCACGTCTTGGAAAGGGACGATTGGCTACGAGGGAAGGTGAGTGGTCAGGAGAAGGACTGGACATTTCCTTTCCTCCCAGGCTTGGCTCTTGATAGCCATCGCCGACGTGCTCCTGGCCTTCCGCAGTGACCTCACGTTTCATCATCAGGTTCTACTCTGAAAATTCTCCCTGCATCTCAGAATGTGCAGGATTACCGTAGGGACAGGAGTAAACACTTTTAAATGATTCCACTTTTACTGACCACTCTTTACTGGACCTTGGCAGGTTAGAAGCAGCATCCTTGTCTACCATCATTCAAAATGTAACCTTTCCTCCATGATGGCAGGTAAGAATTGGGCCATCTCGCTCTTGGGACTGATCCCTTGTTCCTCCAGAAATCCCACGGAGCGGCAAATACGGCATTACACACCATGCACCGTTTGGGGACGGGCTACCCAAGGGAAGGAAATAGGAATAGGAAGTCAGTCGGAAGGAAACCAATGGGGTGAGCCATCTCTCAGTATAATTTTGGGAAGTTCTTGACTTTTTTTCCTTGGATTGCGCTCATATCTTTGGCGCCATATTCAGTGGGAGTTTGATATCCACTTTCAATAAAGGTTTCCCAGTGCAGTTTGGGATAGAAGCAGGCTTTTAATCCTATTCCCTCATCCTATCAGAACACATCAAAAGTTTGGCAGGGGGACTCATGAGGGAGGGGGGAGGAAAAGAAATAGGCATCACAAAACAGGAATCCAAAGATGCGGCTGAACCGCCTTGCGTTATTTCTCTGGGGCCAAGAAGACCGCTTGGGCCCCTTTTAAAGGTTAGCAGGGATATCCCCTCCTTGGGGGGGTGGGGGTCCCTGCTTTTGAGCCCCAAGTATTTTCCTTCGGAAGGACCCTGAGGTCAGCAGGGTGTAGGCGGGGCTCCATCTCTCAATCCACTCAGGATGGGACTCGGGGCTAAACTAGAGGATGCCCTCAGCCGCCCTGCTTCCTTCCAAGGACGTTGTAAAAGGAAGGGAGAGGTTCCACTCTTTCCCACTCGTTTTTCTTTCCCTTTCATCCTGGGCCAGGTGTGCTGGGGGAGGAATAGGTCTGCTTAGCCCCTCCCTGGACATTGGGGGACCGAGATCCAGTACGGGACCAGTGAGGTTCCCTGATAGAAGCAGAAAACACGGTGCCTGACTTCTGTTCCTCTTTGGATGTGTGTTTTACAGATCAGGCGCATAACACAGAGACCCCAGAAAAGCTGAGCCCTCCGACTCCAGGCTGCCCAATCTTAATAGCCATCCCCGCTCTAGGAAGCAGCCTTCCCAATATCTCGGGAATGGCCGCCCCGGTTCTGAGCAGCCTTTGGATCCAGCCTCCTTTCCCCCATCTGCCTGCACACTTGCTCACAGGCAACGCCGGCCTGCAAAGTTTCGTGTCTCCAGGAGTGCCGCACCTCCAAAGCATCCATGGGGACCAACTGCACCTGGCCAACCTGGCAGCCTGTAACCTTCCCGTCTCTACCCTTCCTCGGCCTTTCTACGCACCTCAGCCACCTCCATACCAAACTCTTCCAGGAACAGGCACCGTACAGAAGGTCCCCAGACCCTCCTATCCCCAACATCGGCTTTCGGGTCACTCAGAGGCACAGACCACCTCTGACATGGGCCTTCAACTCGGACAGAGGTGGCCGCTCGAACCTCCTACCAGCCAACCAGCCTCTTTGCAAGGTGAGAGCTTCTTGGGCAACCTGGAACTTTGACTCTCGTCCCCAGAGTGCCATAGATTAGACCCGGCCACAGATGTTCAAAGTCTGGGCCACCGATCCTGGAGGTCTTCAGGAATGGTTAGAGCCAGAGGAAGAGACGTTCCTTGAAGACCTGGAGGCCTTAAAATATGTTTCTTGGGTGAATTTATGAAACAGTACTGGCTGCTTGGTAGGCACAGGCCTCGGTCAAGAGCTGTCTCCATCCTCTTCATCCATTTCCGAAAACGTGATAGGAGTCACCGGCAGACTGAGCCACCCAGGTAGGATCAGCTTGGATACTATGGTGTCCACACCTCTTGCTCAGTTTCTCTTCTTGACTCTTTCAGAGAGCAAAGCCCCTGAAGAGGAACCACGGAAGGCCCAGGCTTACCACCTGCCAGGATCTCTTGATCAGCCAAGGATGAGCCTCCACCAGTTTGTGGGCTCACCTTTGGCTCCTTCGTCGTCTTTACAGTACGATTTGGAGGACATTCCTCACCTCTTTCCAGTGTTGGAAGGTGAGTGCTAAATATACCTGGTACCAGGTGTCACCTGCAGGTAGTGACCTTTGTTATTCTTTGTATGACATCCTGCAGTTCAAGGCTGGTGAACCCTGAAGAAGGGAATCCACAGCTGGGGGACAGTATGGTAGAGCATCCTGGCTTGAAGAATCAACTCTTGACGTCTTTCTTTCAGCAGACCAAGTTCCAGGAGGACACCTGTCAGGTGCCGGTCTGAACACTGAAGTCCCACAGCCCCCTCGAGACCGAGAAGCATCAGAGCCAGACCGTAGCAAAAATTTTGGGCTGAATGGTGAGTGCCAAAGCAGTGCAGAGGGGAAGACTGTCCAGAAACTGTGCAGAGCTTCCTTCCTTCCTTCCTTCCTTCCTTCCTTCCTTCCTTCCTTCCTTCCTTCCTTCCTTCCTTCCTTCCTTCCTCCCTTCCTTCCTTCCTCCCTTTCTTCCTGCCTGCCCTCCCTTTCCTTCCTTCCTTCCCTTCCTTCCTTCCTTCCTTCCTTCCTTCCTTCCTTCCTTCCTTCCTTCCTTCCTTCCTCCCTTTCTTCCTGCCTGCCTTCCCTTTCCTTCCTTCCTTCCTTCCTTCCTTCCTTCCTTCCTTCCTTCCTTCCTTCCTTCCTTCCTTCCTTCCTTTCTATTTTCAGAGAGGTGGCTTCCTACTGGGCCACGCATCTCTTCCTTCCTGGAGGAACATGAAGGACCTCCCTTGGCAAGCTTAAGAGGATGCGCTCCATGTGCTGCCAGAGCCGCTGACTGAGCTTTCTGACACTGAGCGGTATTTTTTTCTTTCATCCCTTCCAGATGGTGGTCAGTTCCATGCCTCATCAAAAGGAAAAGGGAAAAGGAAAATCCCTTGGACTGAAGAAGAACCGCCGGCAAAAAAATCCAAGGAGGAGGAGGAGGAGGAGAAAAGTCAGCACCAAATACCACCTAAGACCAGGGCAAAAGGGCAGCCGAGAAACAAACCTTGCAAAAATATCTCTGCAAAGGGGGCAGCAGCCGCCTCCAAATCCAAGGCCACCCCTTGTGTGCAGGGAGCTCAAGATCTCCCCCGGGCAAAGGTGCCGTCTGAACTTCTGACCGTTCATGAAGACCCAAGCGTTGGGCTTCCTGAACTCCTTGCGCAACAGGAAGGGGAAGAATGTGACTGTTCTTCTTCTCCTCTTCCTCCTCCTCCTCCTCTTTCTCCTTCTAAGATGGGCCATGCCTCTTCGGCCTTGGAGAAGAGTCAGCCTAAAAGCCAAGATAAACAGGAAGCCAGGAAAAACGTGAGCCTGTGTGGAACAAAGAGGCGGAAGTGCTGCCCCAAAAGAGAAGCGGAAGGAGCCCCACAGCCCATCCCAAAGACCAACCTGGCTTTCAAACTGATGGAGTCTGGACAAGTGTTTCACCCGCTGGGCAAGCAGACCGTTTCGACTCTGCCGAGCAAGAACCTTGTCTTTCCCGTTCCGCCTCACAAGCCTGTTCCAGACAATCTTCTCCCGGAGAACCTTTTGCCTAAACCGCCATACAATCCATCTTCCGCTCAACCTCTGACCGCTGCAGCCAAGCCGCCACTGCACTTCCTACCTGCCACCCAACGGCCTCCCCAATACAAGCCGCCAGCAGCCTCACCTTCCCCACCCCTGTCCAAAACTTCTTCCTCCCATCACCTGCCTAAGCCACAATCACAGCCTTGGCCGAAACGGTCCTTAATCCCTGTGCCTACTCAGCCCCCAAGGCCCCTGGGGAAGCCGGTGCCCCCGGCCACGATCCTGCCTGCCCCGAAGGCCTGGGACTCTGGACTTCCACGCAACAGGGACTGGAAAAGCCAGGCTGCAGCTGCTGGGAGAAGCACCAGCCTGGGGTGGACGCCCGCTGGCTTAGGGCCGAACGGTGGGCGCTCCAGCAACCTTGCGCCCCCAGCCAAAGCCCCGGGGCTTAAAGGCCCGTCTTCGTCGCCGCCGTATAAAGGGGATACGTTCAGGCCCTGGAGGATGCCGCCCCCCGACCTGGAGGTCTCGCAACCCATCACGGATGAGCAGCGCCCCCTTCGGGAGAAGATGAAGCGAGAGGCTCAGAAGGAGAGGGAGGAGGCCGCCTGCTGGACTTCGCTGGGGAGGGTCAAGGTCTTTGAGGAGCGGGAGAAAGAAATGGACGTCTCCCTCCGTTACGGTTATCCCAGCTTTGGCTGCCCTTGGAGAACATCCACTTGGGCATGTCCATCTGGACGATTACAGGCTGGGAACGTGCGGCCCCATTTGGGGTTGGACTTTCAGCCATCAAGAGACTGACGGAGTCGTCAACCAGCGGGTCCCATGACCGTATCGCTTAGCAACCACAATGCCAGCAGTCACAACTGCGGTCCTTCACTGAGGATAGAGAGTTGTGGAGCAAGTGCCCTGGGCTTGGTCCCCCCCCAAGACCCAACTCTCAAAAGGCTCAACTTCCCCACCCCCAGCTCACCTGTCTGCCCCCAATCTGCCCTATGGCTTCCCTGCGCCCCGTTGGCCAAAGCCCAGGAAGCACACACACACACCTGGAAACTGAGGGTCCTCGTTCATTTGGTCACGGCGACTCCTCTTGAAGTTTTGAGCCCCGGCCCGCCTTCCCAACCGGGACGTCCCTGGTTTTGATAAACACGCTTCACACATATGGCCACTGGTTGGTGCTGAGACATTTTAAGAGGAAATGTATTTGTTTGGGGTGGGGTTTTTTGTTTTTTTTGTAGATTATAATTTAATATATCGGATCTCTGAAATTAGAGTTCCTTTTAACGTAATATTTACACATAGAAGATTCTGTTTTACCATAAATACGCTGCTTTGGATTAGTTAAACATTCTTGTTCGTCGTTACTGTATTCTTACGAGCTGAATTAATAATCCCCTTGTCTTGTCTGGCTGTTTTGTTAATTCCTGATTTGATCCTAATTTTAGATCTGAAAGTGTTAAAAGTTCTCAATGTATTCCTTGTATTTTATACTCTGTCTTACAATACAATATTTAAAAATGTAAAAAAAAAGTTCCATATTCTTGTCTGAGAAAAAAAACCTTAATCTTTAAAAAGACCTAGCCTCGTTTTCTGGAAACAGAATGTTTTGGAGAACTCTGTTTCCTCTGGAGCTTGTGAATAGAAATAGAAATAAAAAATAGAATAGAATTAAAAGAGAATAGAATAGAATAGAATAGAATAGAATAGAATAGAATAGAATAGAATAGAATAGAATAGAATAGAGTAGGGTAGGGTAGGGTAGGGTAGGGTAGGGTAGGGTAGGGTAGGGTAGGGTAGGGTAGGGTAGAGTAGAGTAGAGTAGAATAGAATAGAATAGAATAGAATAGAATAGAATAGAATAGAATAGAATAGAATAGAATAGAAATAAAACTAGGAATAGGAATAGAATGGAATGGAATAGGAATAGGTATAGAATTCTTTATTGGCCAAGTGTGATTGGACATACAAGGAATTTGTCTTTGGTGCAAATGCTCTTGCTGTACATAAAAAGAAAAAAAAATACATTGATCAAGCATCGTAAGATACAACACTTAGTAATAGTCATAGGTTACTAAATAAGCAATCAGCACCACACTAGGAAACAAATAAAACAATATAAATTGTAGCGATACAAGCAACAAGGTTATAGTCATAAGTGGGGGTGGGGGTGATAGGTAATAGGAAGGATGAGAAGAAGAATAGTAATAGTCTTAATAAATAGTTTGATGGTGTTGTGGCAATGAGTTGTTTAGCACAGTGATGCCATTCAGGAAAAAAAAATGTCCTTGTGTCCAATATATCCATTTGTCCTTGTATACCATATAGCTGCCTATGGTGAGGAAAACAGTGAACAAAAGAGAAAGCAAAGCATTTGGAGACAAAAATGACAAATATGCTTTGCCAGTACATTGGCCACTATTGCAAAACAAATATACTTCGTTGGAGATCCTAAAAGTGAGTCACAGGTTCTCT
The DNA here is from genome assembly GCF_049901715.1 of Pseudonaja textilis. Lineage (NCBI taxonomy): Eukaryota > Metazoa > Chordata > Lepidosauria > Squamata > Elapidae > Pseudonaja > Pseudonaja textilis. The sequence continues at coordinate 2,042,484 of NC_141998.1, read as the reverse complement.
GCTGGAAGAGCCCCAAGCAAGGCTGATCTCCATATTGACGATTGCACAGGAAGCAGATAGATAACAGAAAAGATAAAAGGGGTGATGAAGCAATCACTTCAATGCCTTCTCCTCTTGAATGCTTTGATAAGATATTAGATTGGCCCTACTGCTACCTTTCACATGTGCCACAACAAATGATGTTGAGACTCTAGAAAGAGTGCAGAGAAGAGCAACCAGGAGGATTAGGGGACTGGAGGATGAGACATACGAAGAATGGTTGCAGGAACTGGGCCTGGCTAGTCTAGGGAAGAGAAGGACCAGTGGAGACAGGATAGCCATCTTCCAATATCTGAGGGGCTGCCACAGAGAGGAGGAGGGGGTCAAGCTATTCTCCAAGGCACCTGAAGGCCAGACAAGGAACAATGGATGGAAACTGAACAAGGAGAGATTCAACTTAGAAATTCCTGTCAGGAATTTCCTGACAGTGAGAACAATCAACCCATGGAACAGAAGTTGCCTTCAGAAGTTGTGGGAGCTTCATCCCCTGGAGGCTTTCAAGAAGAGACTGGACTGCCCTCAGTCAGAAATGGTGTAGGGTCTCCTGCTTGTATGGAGGTTGCACTAGATGACCTACAAGGTCCCTTCCAACATTGTTAATCTGTTAATCCTGATGTTATCAACATTGAGAGTGAATACCAGTACTAAAATAGTAATAGCACTTAGACTTATATACCGCTTCACAGTGCTTCACAGCCCTCTCTAAGCGGTTTACAGAGTCAGCCTCTTGCCCCCAACCATCTGGGTCCTCATTTTACCCATCTCAGAAGGATGGAAGGCTGAGTCCACCTTGATCCTGGTGAGATTCAATCTGCCAAATTGCAGGCAGCCATGCCTTGTGCAAGAACATACGTTTATATAGGCCAAAACTCTCAAGATGGACTGGTACCAGTCTTTGGTCTTGGATGGGGTTGAACTGCCCCAGGTGGACCCAATGCATAATCTGTGGGTTCTCCTGGAATGGCGACACCTGCTCAATAAGCTGGTGGCAGCCATGACCAGTTGTGAAACCCTGGGTTGTGCGTCAGCTTTTCCCTTTCCTGAACCAGTTTATTCAAGGGTCCTTTTTTTTTTTATTAACCAGTTACATTTACCCAACTCACCAGCACAGGGAAGCAGGGTATTTTCCCTGTTGGCAAAATTGTGGACATTTTCACAACCTGGATGTATGCAAATTGCTTTCAAGGGCTACTAAAACAGGATTGACCGGGTGTATGCAATGAGGAAAACCTCCTGAAGGATCTGATGTTCTCTTTGCAATAAGGGTTTGGCTCATTCTGTGACTTAGATAAATATTTAAATATTCCAGTTCCTGGATCTCAGTAAATCGTTTTGTGCCCTGAAAATCTCCTGCATTCATATATTTAGTCAATATTTAGCATGGCTTTTTTGTTCAAAGATCTCTCTATGATTAGAAAAATTATGCCTTGGCTTTAGTTTATCACATATTAAAAAAATATATACTGAAGTTGTTCTATTGTAGATGTTTTCTGCATGCAAACCAACTTTCAATAAATCTGTAAATATGAGGTACACTTCTACCCTGAAGAGCTCAACCAGCTACACAAAACTGAAACTACATGAGGGGTACTTATAGCTCATAATGAACTGTTTAGTTCTATTTGCTTCTGAATCTCCTAGGATAATTTTCTAGACCTCTTTCAGGGCAGAGACTGTGTTAGGAATATGCGTCACCTAACAGCTATTTGGGTTAGAGATATATAAACCAGGATAAACATTTTAAAACTGTATCTTTAAGAGCATGCTAAAAACTGCAATTGGGTGTGGTTTCTCAAATGGCCATAAGATGAAGCCAGAAACCTGGTTAATCTTAGGCCTTAGTCTCAGAAGAGAGTGTGAGTGTATCTCTGTTTCCTTCTGTTGGAAAGTATTGCCGTTCCTCCATTTTTCCTAACTGACTGATATTCCTGGATTTGATGTAAGTTTGTTGCTGAACTGTTTTTTGACACTGGACTTTGATATTTGGATTATCCCTGGATTGAAAAACTGACTGATTTACCTTTGAGTGACTTTTGGACTGCTTATCGTGAACTTTGCTTAAACTTTCTGGAAGTAAAAGCCTACATTTACTGTACAGTGTATCTGTGTACTATGTGTGCACTATTCAAACACTTCTCTCAAATACGTCTCCCTGTATGCTCTCATTCTCCTAACGGGGAATTACTTCAACAGACAGCACTGAAAAGGGAGAAAAGAAGTCAAGATGATTGTTTGTGGTCTAATAATAAGAGCAAGAGTTGAATGGATGAATGGATTTTATATTGATACCAATTGGTACAATATGAATCTTTTCTCCTGCTCATACTTGTTCATTAGTCTTGCTTCTCTTTTTAGCTATGCTCAGTTTAGCTCAAGCAGAGCCAACTACCTGATTTTATTACCGTATCTGAATCCCAAGAAGGTTTTTTTTTTCCTGTGATCACTATACGTTGAAATACGATATGCAAAGTGCCTTAGAGGAATATTGGTTTCACACATACAATTTTCACTCCAGTTTATTTTCTTTCAGCAGTGTCCGCAGGCTAGAATTAAAAATTAAAAAAAGCAAAATGATGCACGCACAACATCGGGTATTCCCTGAATATGGCCTGGGATTGCAGCTCTTCACATTCCCCGACCCTAAACTGGGAGTGTCAGAAGCCAAGGCTGGTTGAGTGATTTACCAGAAAGGGAGAGAAAAGTCTCAGAAATAACTAAATGAATTAAAGAAGGTTGGGATAACCTGTGAGTACCTGTAATGGATGGTGGGAAGTTTGACAAGCCAAATTCTTTCTCACTGAAGTGTGTGGAGGATGAATAGAATAGAATAGAATAGAATAGAATAGAATAGAATAGAATAGAATAGAATAGAATAGAATAGAATAGAATAGAATAGAATAGAATAGAATTCTTTATTGGCCAAGTGTGATTGGACATGCAAGGAATTTGTAAATACTCAGTATACATTAAGAAAAGGTACATTCATTAAGAATCAAGAATCATAACGTTACAACACTTAATGATAGGCATAGGGTACAGTCAACAATAAATTCATACTAGGAAACAGTCAATATAAATCGTAAGGATACAAGCAACAAAGTTACAGTCCTACAGTCACAAGTGGGAGGGGATGGGTGATAAGGAGTGATGAGAAGATTAACATTAATAGTAGTGTACACTTTGTAAATAGTTGAACAGTGTTGAGGGAACTATTTGTTTAGCAGAGTGATGGCTTTCGGGGATAAAAACTGTCCTTGTGTCTAGTTGTTCTGGTGTGCAGGGCTCTATAGCGTCGTTTTGAGGGTCGGAATTGAAACAGTTTATGTCCGGGATGTGAGGGGTCTGCAGATATTTTCACAGCCCTCTTTGTGACTTGTGCAGGATACAGGTCCTCCATGGAAGGCAGGTTGGTAGTAATTGTTTTTTCTACAGCCCCAATTATTCTCTGAAGTCTGTGTCTGTCCTGTTGGGTTGCAGAACCAAACCAGACAGTTATAGAGGTGCAGATGACAAACTCAATCATTCCTCTGTAGAACTGGATCAGCAGCTCCTTGGGCAGTTTGAGCTTCCTGAGTTGGTGCAGAAAGAACATTCTTTGTGGTGCTTTTTTGATGACGTTTTTGATGTTAGGTGTCCATTTTAGGTCATGTGATATAGTAGAACCTAGAAATTTGAAGGTCTCTACTGTTCATACGGTGTTGTCTAGTATTGTACGAGGTGGTAGTATGGGAGGGTTCCTTCTAAAGTCTACCACCATTTCTATGGTTTTGAGTGTGTTCAATTCCAGATTGTTCCAGTTACACCACGAGGCAAGTTGTATAACTTCCTGTCTGTATGTCACACCTCACGTAGTTTCAGTAGCCCTGTTGGTTAGAACACTTTATTTATTTATTGCCTGTTGTTGACATTCCGGTGCCTTAGCAGTATCTCCCTTGTCATACAGAATGTCTATTTACAGCCACAATTTCTTAATCACTTAAATCAGACAAGTCTATTGGGTGCGGTTAAAAACAAAGTCAAGATATTTTTGTTCCTGAGAAGTCTTGAGCACATTAAGCGAATAGTCAGCATAAACACATTCTTTTCCATGTTTGTTTCCCAGTGTGTGCTTGCTTACTCTCTTGTAATCTCTTCCTCTCCAATGAATTGAAGTACAAATATTGATTTCTGCAGAACTGAGGCATGAATGCCAAAGGGCCGGGACATGTGGGAAACCCAGTATAAAATTGACAATTTTTTTCTCCAGCTTCCGTATGAGTCAAGTGCAGGGGTGGGATTCTACCAGTTTGCAACTATTCGCTAGGACCACTTGTTAACATTCTAAGCAGTTCGGAGAAGCGGTTGTTCGAAGAAATTACAGGGCTAATCCTGTAAGGAAGGCAGGAAGGAAACATTCTGGTGTTGCTTACAGAAACTGCCTCTCTGTTAACCCTTAGTACATTCTTGGCAAGACTAGACTTCCTGTCCCTGGATCCTCTCTGGAGTTTTTCCACCCTCCTTTGCTGGTACTTTGCTTGTGTGGAGTGACCATTCAAAGTTACAATAGCACTGAAAAAAGTGACTTATGACCATTTTTCACACTTATGACTGTTGCAGCATCCCCACAGTCATGAGAGGCCAGGCGAGGAGATGCGTGCCTCGATGTGAGTGATATTGAGTTGCCCACGCCCAGCCAATAACATGACCACCAAGCCATGTCCACCCAGTCACATGACCACCAAGCCACGCCCACCAACTAAGCCACGCCCACAGAACCGGTTGTTAAAAAAAATTGAATCCCACCTCTGGTCAAGTGTCAACTCATGAAACATTCCTATGCCTGTTGTAGTAGTTGCCATAAAGGGAGTGGGGGTGGGGAGGAAGGAAATCTGGAAGAGTTTGTAAGCAAAAGTACATCATCATCATCGTCGTGCATAAATGCACCATTGTGCCTACCGTCCCTGTCCTATTGTCCCCATTTATTTGTATCTATTTCCTGTATTCTTACTGATGTTTGTACTTATATCAATTACCTTGTAAGCGATTGACAAATCAAATAAATAAAAATAACATTCCAACTCTTATCTTTAAAAGGTTGTAATTAAACTACCAGAGCTTTTGCCCGCATATATATTTAATTGGAGAATGTGAATGATGACACCCAGCCCATGAACGTGCTCAACTGGAGAATCTGGTTTATGAGACACCCAGAGAGGAGAGGGGAAACAGAGTCACAGGGGACGGTAAATTACGTATGCCAGAGTTGGCTTCATACAGGGCAGTGCTAGTATGTCGCCTCTAATAAATCCTTTGAATTTTTTTGAAGTTTGGCTTGAGAATCATGATTGAATTAGGGCGATTGCTGGAATCCTGACATCAAGTTCTAAAACATGAACCTTCTTGGCTGCTAGGACCTGCCTGATTGTTTGGGGTGGTATCCTCCGGGCCCTCTAAAGTATTAAGGGCAATTTATAAACAAACCTTTTTGGAGAATTGTTATCATCCTGGTGAGGGGCGTTGCTGACATAGATCACATTAGAGAAAGCCTGGCTGGAAATTCTGGAAGTCCATATATCTTAAAAATTCCAGAAGTTGAGAAACACTGGAACAGAAACAGCAGGTAAAGAGGCCTCTCACCTTACGTGTGCCCTTGTTGAGGCTGTGGTGGTACTTTAGATCTGACGGTAGACATCTGGGTTTCTTGCAGTGGGTGGGCATCATGTTGGCATCATTGAGCCCTGGTGGCACAGTGATTGAAGTGCAGTATTGCAAACTCTGCTCACAGCCTAGCATCTGATCCTGATTGGGGCTTGTGTAGAATCCCTTGTGACTGTAGACAAGCCACTCTCAATTCTGTATCTCGCAAGAGGGAAGGCGCTGAAGCAGAAGAGGAAAGAAGGACACCAGGAAACCAAATCTTCCATTAAATAGAATTTCTTGTCTACCAACCAGAGGTTATTTGGGATTTGGGGAGTCCAGATGTGGAAACTGTGGTCCTTACGCATGCAAACTGATGCTTAACCTCTGCATTGTCAATGCAAAATTTCATCAAACTTTCTTCAGAAATATTTCTGTTTCCTGTTATTTCCTCTCTAGAAGAAGACTATCATATCTTGGCTGCGAAGATCTGGACAAATACTAGATGGCAGAAGAACGAGACTAAACAGCGTTAATTGTTTATTTCTGCCCTTGGCCATCTGGACTTTTGCCCGGATATCGTAGTCCTAGTCGTCCCGTCCCGACCCCACCAGGTTTTTAATTTCAGCAAATGTTCTAACAAATTGTATATGGAAATATTGCCATCTTGTGGCAATGGCAGAACCTGTAGGAGGAAGGAAAATCTAGTCTTAACTGGATAAGAGTTAGGAATTTGGAGAGAGTTTGGAGCGCTCGGATTTCTGTGGTGTCTTCCAAGAATATTGGGCTTTGAAATCCCCGGCATTCTTCACCATATCACCTTTGAGGAATTCTGAGAACTGTCCCAGAACATCTAGAAAGAGCAAAGCTGCATAGGGCTGTTTTAAGTCAACAGGTCCACAATGAAGAGCAATCAGGAGAGGGAGGGAGGAATGGAGGGAAGAAAAGGAGGGAGGAAGAAGAGGAGGAGGAGAATAAGGACAAGGAGGAGGAATGGAGGGGAAAAGAGGACGGTGGAAGAGGAGGAGGAGGAGGAGGAGGAGAATAAGGATGACAAGGAGGAGGAGAAATGGAGGGAAAAGAGGGAAGGAGGAAAGGGGAAGGAGGAGGAGGAGGAGGAGGAGGAGGAGGAGGAGGAGGAGGAGGAGGAGGAAGAAGAAGAGGAGGAGGAGGAGGAGGAGGAGGAGGAGGAGGAGGAGGAGGAGGAGGAGGAGGAGGAGAATAAGGATGACAAGGAGGAGGAGAAATGGAGGGAAAAGAGGGAAGAAGAGGAGGAAAGGGGGAAGGAGGAGGAGGAGGAGGAGGAGGAGGAGGAGGAAGAAGAAGAAGAAGAAGAAGAAGAAGAAGAAGAAGAAGAAGAAGAAGAAGAAGAAGAAGAAGAAGAAGAAGAAGAAGAAGAAGAAGAAGAAGATGATTCACTGAGCACGTTGCCAAATAGGTTTGATTTCACAGATAGTGGATATGCCTTCTCCTAGCAAATTCACTCTCTGTGACGCAATGCCTGGAGCATTGTGCCAAAAGAGCTGAGTTGACAAATCTGTGGTGGGGTGAGGGGGCTGAATGGCATCCAAGTGGGAGGGAGTGTGACCTTTACACAAAAGACGACAATTGTTTTGGGCTGCACAGACTGCTGCATAGAAAACCTTTGAATCACGGGTTTACTCTTTAAATGTCAGCACCTCTTACTCTGTTTCCCGTATTTCATTCCCTTTGCACCTTCACTCCTCCAATTTGGCATAGCCAGACTACTTTCGAGGTCTCTGTATGGCTGGTGGACGGTCGGTACAACTTATTAGATGAGTAATGTGAAGGAAAATTCGCACAATTGGCTCAACCAGGTAGATTAAAAGGCTAATCAGTGCATTTCACTCTTGAGAGTTTGCCTACCTCTATAAATGTATGTCTATGATAGGGTAGAGACCCAATGTACTGATGAATCCAGTTTATGGGGGTATTTTACTGTACAATGCACAACACAGTTCTGGAGTTCAGTTCTTCAGACCTGATGAAGCTTCTTGGATGAGAAGTGAAATGTCTTCTTCCTCAAGGAAAAAAACAATAGCCTAAGTTGCCTTCAGACAACTGGATGAGTGAGAATCTCCATAGATATTTTCAAGGCAAAAAACAAGAAAGTCTAGGTGCATTTTTGGGACTTACAACTATACTTTTATCTGAGAAGTCAAACAAATTTCCCTAGAAGATAGTTACATATGGCAGGTGTAAGACCATCAAGAATCAGGGAGAACTTTTTACTCCTTAGCATCCTAGGGGCTGGTCTCTTAATAATCAACTATCAGTCTTAGTTCATTCTGCAACAGGGCAGACTTCCAGCAAAAGTCATTGCTCCATTGAGTATTCTGTTATGACAGCAATGCCTAGGTTGTCCTACTCTTTGTAGAATCTGGATGACACATCCTTTACTGGAATGTATGTCTGGTTGTACTGTGCACCTACACACGGGTCTAAAATTTTTCTAAGGTAGGGTTGTGTGGCTGAGGAGACAGAACAAATATGACTCTACTCATTGCAGAATACCTTATGCCACCAGACTTGAAATTCTAGACCCAGAAAACCTAGAATTATGCCACCTTTGGTCTGATCTAAGTATAGTATATAAAATCATACATTGAAATGTCCTACCTGTCAATGAATACTTCAGCTTCAACCAGAACAATACAAGAGCACACTATAGAGACAAACTCAAGATAAACTGCACCAAACTTGATTGCAGAAAATACGACTTCAGCAACAGAGTGGTCAATGTCTGGAATCCTCTACCTGACTCTGTGGTTTCTTCCCCAAACCCCCAAAACTTTAACCTTAGACTGTCTACTACGGACCTCACCCCTTTCCTAAGAGGTCTGTAGGGGGGTGTGCATAAGCGCACCGACGTGCCTACCGTCCCTGTCCTATTGTTTCTTTTTATTTTTCTTATATGTATCCATTTCATGTATTCATAATTATGTTTATACTTATACCTATTATCTTGTAAGCGATTGACAAATCAAATCAAATAAATAAATAAAATAAATGAAAACTGAATGGAAAGTAATGGCCACCAATCTTTTAACTTGCCACTAGATGGTAGTACCAACACACTAGAAACTCTGGTCTAGCACTTGTTCTTCCACTTCCTTTGTGCTTTAAGCAATGTGCTGATTGAATTTTTGACTGAATTGAAATTGGCCACCGAGGACAGGCTGTTTAGATGGCTGTGCTGAGATGAGTCCTGAGCATTGCTGAGCCCGAAAACGTAAAGATTGCGAGCCAGGAAAAGCTGAGTTGCTCAGTCAAGATCAAAGACAATGACAACAACTGAAAGTTTCACATGAGAAGAGTTGATGAAGTCAACGATAATCGGTAATTGCTCAAAGAGAAGTTATAGTCAGCCGTGGTATTTTACAGGAACAGGAACACGTGGTTTGCATTACTGATGTTCTTCAAAATTGGAAAGTTTCTATGCATAATAAAAAGAGTTGAGTTTGTCATGAAATTGTTCTCACACCGCTAAAATGGAGGTGAAAATTTTCTCTCCGGTATCATGATAGCTGATGAAATATGGCTCATTGTGATCCAGAAATGAAGCATGATTTCAAGAAATATCAACATAAAGTTTTACTACAGAGGGGGAAAAAATTAAAAACACAGGCTTCAGCATGAATGTTCAAAGTTATAATTTGGGGGGTGGGGTTGCAGAGAGTTTTATTCCCATGGATTTCCTTGCACCTGGTATGACTACACCTCAACCATCAAAACTTTGAAACAATAGAACATAGAACATTAGGGTTAGAAGGGACCTTAGAGGTCTTCTAGTCCAACCCCTTGCTCAAGCAGAAGGCCCTATATCGCTGGTGGCTGTTAGGAATCTGTCCAACAATTAATTGGGTTGGCAATATATAAACCAACAATGTATGTTTGTAACTTTAAGACAAAATCACTGCATTGATTCCAATTGGTTGATTGTATTGTGAATTGCCATAAGAGGGAGCTAGAGATCGTGGCTTGCCCTCTCTGCCATTCTGTCTCTCTGACATTCTGCATTTCTGACATTCTGTTGCTAAGGTTCTCTGTTGTATTTATGTTGTGCTTATACTTTGATATCTTTGTTTACTGTAAATGACAAAGGCAACCGGTAAGAAGTTTTTGTAATTGGATATTCTTTGGACTGTAAAACGTATATGACCTGGACTGTTTATTGGACTGTGCCATTTCTTAAAGTAAACTCAAGGGTGGGTTTCTACCGGTTCTGTTCACCTCTGTAGAACCGGTAGCTCTGAAGAGCAGCAGACATAGAACCGGTTCTATATCTGCTGATGTTTTTGCCCACCTGCCCACCCGGGCTCTTACCTGACCTTTATTTCCTGATTTTTTTCAACTTCAGCTGCCCTGCGATGCACAGCTGCAGTTTAAAAAGGAGGAAAAAAGGGCTTTTTGAAAGGCTACTTCTCTGCATGCAGCATGCTGATGACGATTTACAGGCACACGCCGGCAGCGTGCAGAGAAACACATCGTAAATCACTGAACCTCGTAAATGACCTAACTGGTAGTTAACCCTGTCGGATCCCACCCCTGAGTAAACTTTTAACTCAATTTAGTGTATCTGTGTGGGGCTGAATAATTATTCATAACTACTCTCATAAACGTTTCCATGTGCATATCCTTGTTACTCAAGGGTTATTCTGTACATATCATGACAGTCACCAACCTTTTTCGGCTCCCGTGCTGATAATTCAGCATGCGCTCACATGCCAGCATCCAGAAGGCAATGCATGCTGGGGGCCCCACACCCCTGCGCATGCGATTCCCCCTCATGCACAGCAAATCTGTGCATGCGCACACGATTCCACCCCTCATGTGCATCTGTGCATGCATGTGCAATTCCCCCTCGTGTGCTGCATCTTCACATGCGCATGCAATTCCCCCTTTTGCACCGTCTCTGCCCATGTGCGCGCACAATCTCCTCATACAGTGCATCCCTGTGCATGCGTGCGCATTTCCTGCATACCCCCCTCCACCCCCTGTGCATGCATGCCAGATACCTGACAATCAGCTGTCAGGTGGTGGTGCACAAATGCATGCACAGTGGGGCTCTTCCGGGCAACCTCTCGTGAGAAAAAACATTCCCAAATGAGTGGGAATGACCCAGGGGACCCTGGTCTAGAATACATATTGATTTTGCGGGGCCAGTCAGGGGACACACATTTCTTATTGTAAAGGATGCATACTCTAAATGGCTGGAAGTCAGCATCATGCAATCCACAACAACAGAGGCAGTAATAAGAACCCTAAGGAAACTATTTGCTACACACGGCCTTCCGGATATCTTAGTATCCGACAATGGGCCTCAATTCACAGCCACACAGTTCGAGGGATTCTTAGCACAAAATAGGGTACGACATCCATCTCATGACAAGATCCATCTCATCCTGGGCACCCCTTTTTTTAACTATTACCACCTGGCAGATGGTACAGAATAAATAGGCTGAAAACCAGCTTCTATCCCAGGGCAGGAGCTCTTTTGAATTCTGCTGTATAGTGCAGTGTTGGTGCGGTGTCAGGGGTTTCCGGTTCAATGTGTGGAGGGTGAAGGATGTGCGTCTGTGTTTATTTTCATGGTCATGATGTGCACTGAAGATGGTGTTTGATTTCGTTCTACGAGGTGCAAGGACAATAAAGTAAACTAAAATTAAAAGACATGCCCTCTCAGCGCCTTGTCATACACCCACTAATGGTTCGGCTGAATGCATGGTTCACCACATGAAAGAGACACTTCAGAAATATGTTTGCCATCACGGCCCTAATCAATCCAGACAAATGCTGTCCAATCTCTTCTTAATAACCTCCAGTGAAGGAGCACCCCCAGTTTCTAGAGGCAAGCTGTTCCACTGATTAATTATTCTCATTATCAGGAAGTTTCTCCTCCGTTATAGATTGGATAACTCTTTGATGATCTTCCGCTTGTTACTTCTTGTCCCGCTCTCAGGTGCTTTGGAGGAGAAGGCAACTTACACATCACTACAACAGCCCCTCAAATACTGGAAGACAGCTAAGACTACTAGACATAGCTCAGTTGTTCATCTTGGTTGCTCTTCTCGGCACTCTTTCCAGGATGATTAATGATTAAGCCTTGTTTGGAAGAACATTTTGCTGCCCCTGAACAATGCTAGGTCTCACCTCCCATGAGCCATCCAAGAAGCAAAGTTAAAGTTGGATCTTATCCTTTTGTCTCATCCTGTTGTGGCGTGAACGGCTGAGGTCTCAGAGAGTGAGGACTCAGATGAGGGGCCTGCGTGTGATTCAGGGATGGGACCAGGACCATCAGGGAGTGGAGTGCTGCCTTCGGAGATTGTGGAGGCTGGCAGAAGCGAGGAAGAGGCCCCCGAGGAGCCTGTGCCCAGTCCGTGTGCGCGCAGAGATGCTCATAGGAAAGAGCAGCTGCAGCAGCACGGGCAACTCGGGAGTAAGGCTGCAAGGTAATGGCCCCTCCCTTAAGGGATAAAAGCCAGCCTGAGAGACCGGGATTCTTTGCAGGAAGCAAAGAAACTCTTGCACTTCAAGCCTTGTGGAAGTTCAGAATATCTTGGTTTGTGTTTGGGGACTTTTTGTGTTTGAAATATTTCTTGGTATCTTTATCTCGTGTTCTTGGCAGCCTTGCACAACCTTGGCAAGACTCCTTCTTATCAAAGAAAATTAGTTTTAATAGCCTTTTAACTGTGAATGAACGGAATTCGCAGAGAATCTGGCATGCGTGGTTTTGCCTTTATCTCTGTCTGGTGTTTGTTTACCTGGAACAAGGTTTGGGTCAGAACACATCCACCATACATGCCAGACTTGGCATTCTGTGATTTTTCACCTTTTCTCAAATTTTCAAGGAATGACTTTGTTGGACTCGAAGGGGAAAGTCGTAGAGGATGGTCAGGACTAGGCAAGGAATGATGTTTTTCATGATGGTTTTTCAACATTTATCCACTGCTGGCAAAGTGTCCAAGTGTGTCATGAACAAAAACCAATCATGTTTGTTCTCACAAGTAACATGTGAATTGGAATGTCGGGGGAGGTGGAGTAATGTCACCTCACAATGTTATTGTGCAAATTACAAAAACTCACATCAATTGCATGACACGATTTCTTCCACCTGTGTGATAGATCAAGCATGGAGTCAACATCTGGATGTTCAACCTAAGTGTGCGCTGTTCGTTCAGGGATGAGGTAAATTTTTTCACCCAAACATTAACTCAGCATCTGTGAAAACTTCACTGCAATGCTAGTTCAGAACCTTTAGAATTATATATAAAACCCTGTAAAAAAAAATATTTTTTTTTGAAGAACGTTCTTTTAAAGAAAATGGTGACCCAGTATTCCTGCTTAGCTTCAATTATTCTGGTCAAAATTCTTTCATTCATAATTAAAATTCTATTTACTGCTTAGGTAAATTCTGCTAATTTGGTAAACAGTTTTAGCTTCCATACAGTTGTGTCAATACAGAATGTCTGCAGGTGAGTTATTGTTTGCTTATTTTTTTTATCCTGCCTTGATTATTTTTATAAAGAACCCAAGGTACAAACACACCAAATATTCCTTCCTCCTCCTCATTTGTACACAACAACAATCTTTTGAGTTGGGTTGGGCTAAGAAAGAGGGATTGGTCCAAAATCAGCCAGACTGCTTCTGTGTACCTAAGACGGGACTAGAATTCACCATCTCCTGGTGATTGGCCCAAAGTCACCCAGCTGGCTTTCGTGCCTAAGGAGAGACTAGAACTTCCTGTCTCCTGATGATTGGCCCAAAGTCACCGTGCTGGCTTTCGTGTCTAAACCAGGACTAGAACTTCCTGTCTCCTGGTGATTGGCCCAAAGTCACCCAGTTGGCTTTCATGCCTAAGGAGGGACTAGAACTTCCTGTCTCCTGGTGATTGGCCCAAAGTCACCCAGCTGCCTTTCGTGCCTAAAGGAGGACTAGAACTTCCTGTCTCCTGGTGATTGGCCCAAAGTCACCCAGCTGGCTTTCGTGCCTAAGGAGGGACTAGAACTTCCTGTCTCCTGGTGATTGGCCCAAAGTCACCCAGCTGGCTTTCGTGCCTAAACCAGGACTAGAACTCACCGTCTCCTGGTGATTGGCCCAAAGTCACCCAGCTGGCTTTCGTGCCTAAGGAGAGACTAGAACTTCCTGTCTCCTGGTGATTGGCCCAAAGTCACCCAGCTGGCTTTCGTGCCTAAACCAGGACTAGAACTCACCGTGTCCTGGTGATTGGCCCAAAGTCACCCAGCTGGCTTTCATGCCTAAGGAGGGACTAGAACTCCCTGTCTCCTGGTTTCTAGACAGATGCTTTAAACCAATAATTACTGTTAATGAACTCCCTTCTTTTATAGGTTTTTTTTTTTTATATTGAAATACAAGAATATATCAGCAATCGGCGCTCTTTCCTTTTTACAATAAACATGTATACCAGATGTGCGTAAGTCCAATCAAGACTTTAAAAAACAAACAAAAAACAAGCAAAGATGTGTCCAGGCTGAATTTCTGATCAACTCAGAGGTGGATATCCAGCAATGGTGCTGAGCCCTTTGTCTCAAAGTAACAGCTTGGAAATCCACCGTTTGCAACTGGCGGCTCTTTCTGGAGAATGCCCATAACATGCTCTCAAAATTCAAATGTGTGCCCTATTTATTTTTTTTAAACAAATGTTGATTGTTCCTGTCACCTACTCTTCAGACTTAGAATAGAATAACAGAGTTGGAAGGGACCTTGGAGGTCTTCTAGTCCATTCCCCTGCTTAGACAGAAAAGCCTACACCAATTCAGACAAATGGTTGTCCAGTCTCTTCTTTAAATGCCTCCAGTGATGCAGCATCCCACAACCTCTGAGGACAAGCTGTTTCACAGGTTGATTGTTCTAACTCTCAAGAAATTTCTCCTTAGTTCTAGGTTGCTTCTCTCCTCGATTAGTTTCCACCTATTGCTTCTTGTTCTGCCCTCGGGGGCTTTGGAGAATAGCTTGACCCCCTTCTTCCTCTCTATGGCAGCCCCTCAAATAATGCTATCCTGTCACCCCTTCATCAAACTAGACATACCCAATTCCAGCAACCATTCTTGATACAAAGCTCATCCCTTTTTATGGGGGTTAAGAAAGACCCGGAGCTTATTACAAAGACTTAGGTTACATCTGGGATGCCACGAGTTGGTGATTAAACAAGCTTTTACTCATTCCCCTATTCCACCTCCATCCCATAGCACACATGATTCTCTTGAGGGCTAGTCCCTTGGATATGCCAGCAGCATTTGAAGCAGCTTATGAAGGATGGGCAAATTAGAAGGAAATTAGGCCCACGCCGTGCACAGATATAAATCTCTGTTTATAAGAACTTTGTTCCCTCTAAGGTTGTTGTTTTTTTTAAGCACAAGTTATTTGCATACCGTGTCAGATACAAAGACAGTTTCATCGTTTGAGCAGTTTAAAAAATAAAGTCACATGGTCCTGTTTTGTAAGGTCCTCAATAAGAGCTCGGAAAAGCGGGGGAATCGAAGTGTCGAAATGCCGCGGACGTGGGGATTCACACATCCCTCGCGCACAGGGTCTCTAACGTGGTGCGGGCTCTCAAACATGACAAGTCCCTGAGGGTCCATGGGTTGAGTGGGGGGCTACAGCTTTGTATTCCGATGGTAGGATGGGACATGGGCAGAAGCGTAGGTCGGCTGGCTGTGCCATGTCGAGACCGGGTACAACCGGTGGCGTAGTGCGCTGTCGTAAGAAGTGGGGTAGTGGACGAGGCTCGTGCCCAGAGACTGGCCTAGATCCGACGCTTGGACGGAGGCAGTTAATAGCGGGGTTGGGAAGGCGGGGATAATAAATGGGTTGATGGAGAGAGACTGGATCAGCGAAGGGCCCTGTTCCTTGAGATGTTCTCCTGGGCCGCTAAAGTTAACGGGCAACCTCAGCATGGTGCCCTTGTACATGTTCTGGAGATGAGGCATGGGAGCTACTGGAAATCTGGACCCTGCCACCGTGGCCTTCGGCTTCGCTATCCCCGGCTGCCCGCCGGGGGACATCCCTCGATCCAGGCTATTGTTTGGGTCTACCTCCTTGATGAAGGGGGACACTGCCTTGAGCTTCTTGCCATGCAGGAAATAGTCCTCCTCTGAAGCTCTTTTCTTCTGCCCGGAGATACTCGCCTGACCTGGAGACACAGGTGGCCCTCCGTTCTTGGAGACCTGTGGGCTGACCTTCGCCAGGTTGACCACAGGTGGGACCCAGGAAGCTTTGACTGCTTGAAATGGGGGAGACCCTGCCTTGGTGCTCAGGGCACTTGCCTTTAAGGCAGACGATTGCTGATGGTCTGCTTTCCATGGTGGACCTGACTTCCTACGGAGGTCTTCAGGTTGGTCTTCCAAGCTCTCCTGCTTCTTCTGAGACCCAGCTGCTCCCAGGGCATCTTTTCCAGGCTTAGCATAGGCTGGAGAAGTCACGGGGAGATCCTTCAAGCTGGAATAATACTCCACCGGTCCTCGAAGGCCGCTGACAGGTTTCAAGACGGTGCTGCTGGTGGCGTGGAAGTAGCCACAGAAGACAGGTGGCCCAGTAGACAGGTGAGCGCCAGAGCTTTCCTCCTCTGCTTTCATGGACCCCGGGCCCTCCTTGAAACCTGGAGGAGCTTTCATCAAACCTTCATTGGCTTTCCCAACCTGGGAAAAACCTGGAGATCTGCTGGAACCATTCCCCTCTGCTCCTGTCTTTAGGGCCTCTTTCTGCAGATGACCAACCTCAGAGTCCAAGCTTGGTATTTCCCGGACCCTGATCTTCTTGTATTCGGGACAGTGGCTGAGATGCTTCTTCTCATGAGCGTACAAGCATTCGTCCTGGCTCACCTGCGCCAGAAGTTTCTTCTTGGCCAAGGGAGACATGATGCCATTGTTCCCCTTGAAGTAGAAGCTAGAGAAGAGCCGGGTGTAAGCCTCGGAGCAACCATGGGATCGACAGTTTCCGAGGCAGCTGGTGGTGGACTGAGTCTCATCCATCTCTCGGCTGTTGGGAAGGGAGAGGCGTCCCTCGGTTGGCTCCCGGTAGTGATTCGGCTCCGTCCCATTGGGAGGTTTGGGGACCGAAGCAACATCTGGCCTCACTTTCTCCGGCAAACTCTGCAATGAAAGGAGAATGTTTAATTGACAAGGGGTGACAAGATGGAGTATGTATCCTGTAATAAACATCTGCAGAGACGGTCAGTTCTCCAGGTCATGATTATCCCAACGGTACTTTTTCAGGAGGCAACTGGACTTTCTGGTTTTTTTCTTAGAAGACGTTTCACTTCTCATCCAAGAAGCTTCTTTGGCTCTGGATGGATGGTGGGGAAGAGAAGGATTGATACTTGGTCATTTGCATCCTATTAGAGAGTCATTGAGGCTACTTGGAGGTTTATCTTTGTCTCGGGGTCACCTAAGTGGTGCTCCTGGTTGCTGTAGTCTGCAATCTTTCCCTCTGGAAATCCATTCCTTATTCCCACATCATTCCAAGGGTCTTCATCCCAAATTGTATAGCTAAAAGTCTGACTCAGATGACCCCGAGGACACAGAGAAACCTCCACGGGCTTCAATGTCCCTCTCAAAGGATGCAAATGACCAGCTCTGTCTGCAAGGAGTATCAATCCTTCCATTCCCCACCATCCAGTTCAGAGCTGACTGGATGAGATGATTGGATGAGAAGCGAAAAGTCTTCAAAAAGAAAAAAACTAGAAAGTCCAGTTGCCTCCTGAAAAAGCACCTTTGGGACATTCTGTAATAAAGGTTTTTGTCTTAAGCTTCATATTAAAGTTGAAATAATAGAAAATATCAGTAGCTCGGGCTTTAGGTTTTGGGCATGGTTTATTCTCCAAGCCTGTTTCAATTTAGTTTCTGAACATTTTGTTACCATCATTAGCATCAGCAAAAATCCCAGATCTCAAACCACACAGATAATGAACAATCCCAGTTTGATTGGGAAGGAACAATGGCCAGGATTGGCACCCGCCATGCACGGGAATTTGTTGAGGCCTGGTATTCTACCAAAGGAGCAATTAACAAACATACTGACCTAAGATCCAGCATATGAACATGTAAGAAAACAGACTATTCGAACAACCAATCAAGAAAAGAACCAATCAGCTGCTCAGAATGTAAATACAGCTCCCAACAACCAACCAATCAAAACGACCAAACTGGCACACAAAAGACGTTTATAAGCTGAGGAGAATAGGACAAGACAATCCTATTGATGACGTTACCTAGTCTGGTAACGAAATGTTCAGAAACTGAATTGAAAGAAGCTTTAACAGAGTTGGAAGGGACCTTGTAGGACATCTAGTCCAACCACCCGACCAAGCAGGAGACCCTACGCCATCTCTGACAGTCTCTTCTTGGAAGCCTCCAGTGATGAAGCTCCCACAACTTCCGAAGGCAACTTCTGTTCCATGGGTTGATTGTTCTCCCTGTCAGAAAATTCCTCCTTATTTCCAGGTTGAATCTCTCTCCTTGACCAGTTTCCATCCATTGTTCCTTGCCTGGCCTTCGGGTGCCTTGGATAATAGCCTGACCCCTTTCTCCTCTCTGGGGCAGCTCCTCAAATATTAGAAGATGCTCTCCTGTCTCCCCTGGTCCTTCTCTTCCCTAGACTAGCCAGGCCCAGTTCCTGCAACTGTTCTTTATATGTTTTAGCCTCCAGTCCCCTTAACCCTCCTGGTTGCTCTTCTCTGCACTTTTTCTAGAGTCTCAACATCTTTTTTATAGCGTGGTGACCAAAACTGGGTGCAGGATTCCAGGTGTGATCTTACTAAGTCTTACATATGAAAGTTTCCACCAAATCGTTATTCATTCTTGGTTGTACATATTAAAGAAAGAAATCCCTTGGTCCTTTTATCACATCAATTCATAATCATTGTGGATACATTGCAGGAGAGTCAAAAAAGAGTCAAAAAAGTCATGATGATGGGCCTGCCCAGGCAATAAAACCTTAACTTTTTTAAAATGTGCCCACAAACGGTCAAGGTTTCGTGGTGAACCCTATCTTAACTGCTTTGACCCCCTCCTGGCTGCCTGCCTCTGGGGATCACATGATGGTAGTGGATGTGTTGTAGGAAAACAACCTTTGATGGGGGAAAAAATACATCCTCCTTACCGGATCTCTCATCTTCTCTTTCTTCGTCCTCTTCTTCTCCGCCACGCGATCCCCCTTCGGCTCCTTCGAGATCTTGTACTGTTTTCGAGGCTTGACTGGGGGCAACGGCTTGTCATCCTCCCCTTTCAAGTGTCGGACATACGGGAGGACCAGCCTGTAAAGCAGATTTTGGGGAGAAGGAGAAATTATGGTCGTGCTCTCCAGGTGTGTTCTAGCAACAGGGGTACAGAATACATCAATCGATGCCATTTCCCCCCCTCCTCCTCTAAAAATGCACGTCTATAGGATTTAATGAAGACCTTGCCGGCTGTGGAAAGGACGGAGGATCTGTAATGGTCTGTGGGAATGGCCTTGGGGGGACAGGAAGAAGAGACACAGACTAGAAAACAGAGAAGGGGGAATGTCATGCCCCTGTCAGAGGAAGAGTGTGGCTCCGTTGGCGGTGGAGGAAACTATGGAAGAGCAAAGTCCAGCTGAGCAGTGCAAAAAGAGGTAGAACAATGGAGAGGGAGTTCAGAGGAAGACCACCACCTCTTCATCCTAGGGCATGCAGGGAGAAATGGAGAAGGGAGCAATGTGGCTTGCGGGAGAGGAAAGGGCCCTGATTCCCTTCATTAGGCACACCTGGGAAGAGAGTTTAAAAGAGATGCAAGCTGAGAGCGGCATCTTCTGGGAACTAACATGAGTTTATCTTATGTTGACTTTGGTTATCTGCCTTCCTGGTATCCTCGCAACTGGGTTGAATTACTGCCGTTCCTTCACATTTTGGACTTGAATCTCTGCAGCCCAAGGCTCTTCCTGGGACAGTTTTTCTCCAGCTCAGGTCACTGGGGGCAAAGTTGGAGCGAATAACGGGACTCCTACTTATTATTTGACTGTACTGCCTTTGTGTCCTGCCCCTTTGGGTCATCACCAGGAAGCTGAGTCTGCGGAAGGAATCGGGATGTGGCAAACATCTTAGAAGGGACCTTCTCTAGCTTCTTGGATGTCCAGGTGGAGGTGGGTGGGGGAGAGAGATGTTCAGACTTACAAGATTGTGTTAATGCAACCTTACAATAAAGTTACAGCTAATACTTTTTGGTGTGCTTCTTGTCTGGTCCACCTCCGATCCGATAACATCTGCAGCTTTACAAATCACAAATCTGTGCCGGACTAGCACCCCTTCCTCCCTCTTGTAAAAGAAAGGGGGGAAGGGAGCAATTTCTGAGCAATACCTCTCGTAATGTCGCCGGGTGCAAGTGGCAGCACTGGTACTACCCGGGCTGCCTCCCAACATGTCGTAAACGTTTTTCCAAAGACGTCTTCCCGTCACCTGAAAGAGAGGTAAAATAAAGCCTTTCTCGGATTCTTTTTCAACTTTTGTTAGTCTGGACTCCTGGGCTTTCCTAGTGGTCTCCTTTTCAAGTCCTAGCCAGATAGCAATGCCAATCGGGTTTTTGGATCAGCCATAGCCAAGGAGGTACCGGTCATTTGTGGAGGTTCTTCTCCTTCAGCCAAGCTTGACTCCCTGAGGCCTCATGGATATGTCAATGGATTTTATTTTAACATGTAGAACAGTGGCCACGCCCACACCCAGTTTAGCGATGGGGGGAAAGTCCCGATACGTCATGTGACACCGCCGTGACAACATGAGTTTGACACCCTTGACCAGGGGTCTTCAAACTTGACAGCTTTAAGACTTTGTGGACTTCCACTCCCAGAATTCCTCTTCCAGTCATGTTAGCTCAGGAACAAGTCTTAAACTTGCCAAGTTTGAAGACCCTTGATGTAGAACATAGAATCATAGATTTGAAAGGGGCCTTGGATGTCTTCTAGTCCAGGGGTTTCCAACCTTAGCCCCTTTAAGACTTGTGGACTTCAACTCCCAGAATTTCTCCTCCAGTCATGATAGCTCAGGAATTCTGGGAGCTGAAGTCCACAAGTCTTAAACTTGCCAAGTTTGAAGTCCCTTGTTCTAGTCCAACCCCTTACTCAAACAGGAGACCTTATCCCATTCTGGACAAATGGCTGACTGGTCTCTTCTTGAAAACCTCCAGTGATGGAGCACCCACAACTTTCTGGAGGCAAATTGTTATTCCACTGATTAAATCAGGGGTGTCAACCTTGGCAACTTTAAGACTTGTGGACTTCACTCCCAGAATTCCTCAGCCAGCTTTGCTGGCTGAGAATTCTGGGAGTTGAAGTCCACAAGTCTTAAAGTTGCCAAGGGTTGGACACCCCTGGATTAAATTGTTCACACTGTCAGGAAATTGCTCCTTATTTCTAGGTTGGATCACTCCTTCCTAAACTTCTACCTGTTGCTTCTTGTCCTGCCTTCAGGTGCTTTGGGGAATAGATTGACCCCACTCCGCTCTGTGGCAGCCCCTCAAATATCTGAAGACTGCTATCATGTCATCCTTGGTCCTTTTCAATAGGCTGGATATACCTCAATTCCTGCAACCGTTCATCGTTCAACCGTTCACCATCGTAGCTTTCAAAGCCCTTATCATCTTTGTTGCTCTGTGTTCCACTTCTTTTGGAATGTTTTAATCTACAACCTGGTTTTTTTTTTTGAGGTCTTTAAGATTTAAACCTCACATTTAAACCTATGATTTAACCATGTTGAGGGGATATTTCCAGATCAACAAAGGTCCGAATTAAAGTAGCAGAACTCCAAGTCTGGGGACCTGAGTTTCATTTTTCGGGGACTGTTGTAACTTTGAACGGTCAGTAAGCAACCAGCCATAAGTCCAGGACTAACTCGTAATTAAGAATTCTGTCTTGTTCTGCCAAGAAACCCTCAAGACATTTCACACACACGCACCCATTTTTTCCAAGTAGTGAATTTGATTTTCTCTTTCTTACCAGTTCGTAAGCTCCGAGTTTTTCCACAGCTTTGTAGATTTTAAACAGATTAACTATTAAAAAGAAAAGGGAGAGAGAGAAACATCAGCTAACAACCAAAACCCAGAGAGGTAAGAGATAATGTACAAGTAAAGGTAAAAGTTCCCCTCCTTGCACACCCGTGCCAGTCGTTTCCGACTCTAAGGGGCGCTGCTCATCTCTGTGACAAAGCCGAACAGCCAGCGCTGTCCGAAGACGTCTCCATGGTCATGTGGCCGGCATGACTAAACGCCGAAAGCGCACAGAACACTGTTACCTTCTTCCCACCAAAGGGGTCCCTATTTTTCTACTTGCATTTTTTTTTTAATGTGCTTTCGAACTGTGTGATTGGCAGAAGCTGGGACAAGTAACGGGAGCTCACTCCGTTACACGGCGCTAGGGATTCGAACCACCGAACTGCCAACCATTCTGATCGACAAGCTCAGTGTCCTTAGACCACTGAGCCACCACGTCCCTAATGTATGGCTTGGGCTAAAACAAATTTTAAATTGTGAACTGCCCTGCCTTCTGAACCCCGAATGCAGCCACAGCCACATTGAGTTTGCGCGATACAACAGGTTACTGGAAGAAAGTACAAGATACACGGGAAACAGGGATGCACATGGATAAGACACACACACACACACAAACACACACTTTTGGAAAAGGCAGCCAAGAACATACTTTGCTTGAAACCCAGGTGAGGCACCCTCTCGATTGGCGTGTGACGCTCTTTCATGAACTTGTACAGGTTGACCAGAAAAATCTGTTCCTCTTCCTTCTCCCCGCTCAACATCTCCTCGTCTCCCGAATCGTCTTCGGGAGGCTTCTGCTCCGCTTCAGAGGGGGGATCCTGCTTGTCAGCTAGAGAAACCTGAGTGAAAAAGAATAGGAAGTCAGGGGCAATTTGTTTACCGACCACAACAGAGTGTCAGGATTCCCCTCCCCCCACAAATTTAAATCATGAGTCTCGAGCCAAACTTTCAAAACTTCCGAAGGATTTATTGAGAGTTATCATATCCAGCACTACCGGGGTGTAGCCGACTCTGAGACGCGTCATTCATTGTCACCCTTGACCCTGGTTTCCTCCCACCCCCTGGGTGTATCCTAATTCATATCCTCCAATGGGATACCTCCATAGCCCGGAGTCATCAATCATGCTCTCCAGTTGGAATTTTGAAAGGCAGAAACTTCGGTCACCTAGTTACTATCTTTGCAAAACATTTATGGAATGCAAGCTGCCTACTGCTCCCTCCTCCCTTTCTGTTGGCAACTCTAAAAAGACCAGAGAAATATTTTATGAGTTGACACAGAGAAGACAAGAAAGGACAGTGAGAAGTTGAGGAAGCTCAACAGCATCTCATCTCCCCTTGGCAACACAACGCAATGAATGGAGCCTCTAGTAAGATTCACCACCCTCAAGAATGCTAATCTGCAGGTCAAGTTTACCTGAGCAGGATTACAGAGGTATTATCTATCCCATAAGCATTCTATCCTTATTTAACAAATCACCTGTGTCATGTTAAAACTATTATATTAAGAGACACCCAAATTTCAAATGTCAGACAAGCCCCATAGGGAGGATTATAGTCCAAAAATCATTTCCCTCTTAAACTAAATTCTATGTCAGGTTTATTTTTTAAAGATGAGGTTATTTCAGACATCCTGGCATATTCCCAGAATTTCATTCGTCATTTTTCTGCTGAAAGAAATTACACATTCTACTTTCCAATGCAAAGCACAAAGTATCCTAACAGCTGTTAGCGTATATAAAGCAAGTTTGCTACACTTTGTAGAAATATAATGCTTAGAAATATTTAATAGAAAGATGACAAGATGGAAAAGTAATTATAAAGCAGTTTTTTTTTTCCCAAAAAAATTATTGGGCTTTACTATATTGCCATCAGGGAAAGAAGAATGAGCCAATATAATAACTGCATTTCCAAGATATTTTAGAAAAGGAATTATCAATTTAGCAGTCAGTACTGGAGTTATATACTGTGGCATGGGTAAAAAAAAATCCATTATCTAAGCATGATATCCATGTAAATCTAATTATTTTCCTTTGCTTGAAATACTCATGGTTGCAGGTCAATTGTTCCGCATAAATCCTATATTCTAATTATTCATTCAGTCTTTAACTTGCTTCGTTTGCAAATCATATTTCACCGGCAAATGAAATATAAATAATTGTTCTGACCCAAACCTTGTTCCAAGGAAACAAACATGAAACAAAGGTAACAGAAAAACCTTTTAATGATTCTTTACGAATTCTGTTCCTTCCCGGTTAAAAGGCTGTTTCAAACTAATTGTCTCTGATAAAAAAAAAAAAAAAGAGCCTTGCCAAGCTGGTGCAAGGCTGCCAAGAACACTAGATAAAGTTGCTAAGAAATATTTCAAACACAAAAAGTCCCCAAACACCAACCCAGATATTCCGAATGTCCACAAGGCTTGAGTGCAAAAACTTCTTTGCTTCCTGCAAAGCACTCCAGGTTCTCAGCTGGCTTTTATCTCTTAAGGGAGGGCCCATCACCTTGCAGCCTTGCTCCCGAGTCACACGGGCTGCTGCAGCTGCTCTTTCCTTCCAGCAGCCCTGCGCGCACGCACACTTGGACACCTCGGGGTCCTCTTCCTCACTGCTGCCAGCCTCCACCATCTCTGAAGGCAGCACTCCACTCCCTGATGGTCCTGGCCCCAACCCTGCATCACACGCAGGCCCCTCATCTGAGTCCTCGCTCTCTGAGACCCCAGCCATTCACACCTGCGGCCAGCGAACCACAAGAATAATGCTAAATAAGCAGGCTGAGGTTTGTATAACACAGAGGGTCCCTGACTTACGAATTGAGCCCAAAATTTCTGTTGCTAACAGGAACTGTTAAGTGAGTTTTTTTCCATTTTATGACCTTCCTTGCCACCGCATGTTAAATGAATCACTGCAGCTGTTAAGTTGGTAACATGGCCGTTAAACAAATCTGGTTTCCCTGTTGATTTTACTTGTCAAAAGGTCGCAAAAGGGGATATCGTGACCCCCAGGCCATGGCAACCGTCATAAATACGAGTCAGTTTGCCAAGCCTCTGAATTCTGATCGCGTAACCACGCGGGATACAGTTATTGGTATGAAAAAATCACTTTTTCCAGTGACGTCGTAACTTTGAATCAACTGTTGTAAGCCGAGGACTATCTGTGAGGCCTCCAAATTCAATCAAATCTCTTAATTGTTCCATCTTCTTTTTTGCAAAATTCTTTTAGAATAATATTGCCCTTTTTTCTTTTTAAAGAGGACTGGAACGAGTCAGGAGGTTTTGATTACTTGGAAGAGGGAATTGCAAAAGATGTTCATCTTAAATCTCATTTACAATTTAAACTCGCAGCCTGCCTGATTTATTGTTTTTCCACTGTCCAAATTCCTTTGCACTTTCGTCTTTGTGGAAGCCAATATTAGCAATGGAGCAATAGTTAAAAACCAGAATGTCTTCCTTGTCATTCAGGAGACCTGGAGAGCTTCAACGGATAATCCTCTTCAGGCTTTCTGAAGTCCCCAAGAGCCTTTGATGAAACATTTTTTCAAGGAACGAAAGTGAGAGACTGGACTATGGAGAAATAGAAATTCCAGATTCAAAGCTGAATAATATCTTAATTAGGGCCAGCGAATGTTGTACATGCAAAGCAGTGGGTGGGAACCAACAACTTTTGATGAATTGCATTTTTTTAAAAAAAATAAAGAAATTTGTTCTGGCGGAAGAGCTACAGGAAGTCAAGTAGAGATACGAAGTGAGGTCAACCGAGGTTTCAGCTAAGCTGTAGGGCAGGCCTCAAAGAAGCTAGATTGGGTTTTATTTTTATTTTTTCAATTTCCCACTTAAAAATTGAGGGAAACCATATCACATTTTTTTGTGGTGGTGGGGAGATGGGACGGGAGGATAGCGGGGCAAGAATCTGCAATCTGAATTGGGGACAGGAGTCCCTGGAAAAGGACCAGGAATCTGGTTCATGTCAAGTTTAAGATGGGGAACTAGCGGTCTGTCAGGCAACACGTTTTGCAAAATGCAAAATACATTTCCATAAAACACGGGCTTTCCGCGGAAAAGGGCTGACATCGTAGAACACAGAACCATAGGATGGGGGGGGGGACCTTGGAGGTCTTCCAGTCTAACCCCACCACTCAAGCAGGAGATCCTATACTATTTTAGACAAAGGGTTCTCCGGCCCCTTCTTTCTATTATCTGAACTTCAGAGCTTTCCTCAATAATCAAGGATGTAGGATGTCCTCAGGATGAGTCCTACTGTCGGGCTGATTTAGCGTGAGCCGTGGTGGCGCAGTGGTGAGAGTGCAGTACTGCATGCTGCTTCTGCTGACTGACTGCAATTTGGCAGTTCGAGTCTCACCGGACTCAAGGTTGACTCAGCCTTCCATCCTTCCAAGGTGGGTAAAATGAGGACCCAGATTGTTGGCGGGGCAAGAGGCCGACTCTGTAAACCGCTTAGAGAGGGATGTAAAAGCACTGTGAAGCAGGATATAAGCACTGTTGCTTGGGAAGGGAAGGGAAGGGAAGGGAAGGGAAGGAAGGAAGGAAGGAAGGAAGGAAGGAAGGAGAAAGAAGGAAGCCATGTTGGTGCAGTGGTTAGAATGTAGTATTGCAAGCTAATTCTGCCCACAGCCAGGAGTTTGATCCTGACCAGTTCAAGGTTGACTCAGCCTCCCATCCTTCTGAGGTTGATAAAATGAGGACCCCGACTGTTGGGGGCAAGAGGCTGACTCTATAAACCGCTTAGAGAGGGCTGTGAAGCACTGTAAAGCGCTATGTAAGTCTAAGTGCTATTGCTATTTCAGAATTTTCTGAGCCCCCAAAAAACCCCGAGAGAAAGACTGATGAGCGAAGTTGGGACAGCCTTCATACCCATCGGATTCTTTGCCGTACTCCAAGCATGACCCAATGCCAAAAAAACCATTTTATAACCCAAAACAGCTTCAAAGGCCTGGTTTGTAATCCAAATCCCTTTCTTCTTCTTCCATTGGCTTCTTCCGAGACCCAAATCATTCGCTCTAGTGAAAACAGAAAACAGATGGGATCCTTGTTTCTGGTTTGGAACAGCTGTAGAAGCCAGAGCTCCAGAATTCATGACCTCCGACCCCCCCAAGCATCAATTAGTGGGATCCGGGAACAACGAGGTGCACTGTTCCCAGGAGAGGAAAGCAAGGGTTAGAATAGAAGTGGAGCGGAGTCCGCTTAGCCATATTCTTTTGCTTCGACTTCACATATATCGGCATGACGGTAATCTCCCTGGGGAAGAGCAAAGAGCTCAGCTTGTTGGAAACACGGACTTCCATTCTTGGTTTGATTAACAACCGACGACTCGGAGCCAATGGGCTGTTCCTTGGCTGACGCGCTGGCTTTCTCACATTGCTTGTTGCAACTCCTTAACAGCCTCCGCCCATTTGGGCTTTGGGCCGCGACCATTTCTGAACACATCCGTCCTCAACCTGCTATTTAAAGGCTGGAGCAGCCATCTGAACTTAATGTACTCCTGTCCTGGTATGTTCTGAGAAGCTGGCCAACTGTAAATTGCCCAAGACAAAACCAGGGTGCAAAGGATGCAGTGGTTGAAAAATAGCGATAGCAAAGAGTCCCTTTTCTCATTCCCGTTATAACTTTGGAACGTTCACTAAATGAATTTCCCAGTAGGGAAAGATCGATTCCCCTTTAAAGAAAGCGATCGAAGTGCCCCATGCACCCCAAGTAAGATATATATATATATATGTTTATGGATCTTTGGTTGTTCGGGTTTTCTTACGTGGGAGAAAACCCGAACAACCAAAGATCCACATACAAATACCCGCGAGAACCTCAGAAAACATATATGTTTATATTTATGTGAAAACATATATATGTTTTCTTAAGTTTTCGTGGGTACTTACATGTATGGCATTCAGCTTTGTTCAGGTATTTTCCCACGTCATTGTAGTTGTGCTTTTAAAGTTGTAGCAGCGTTTCGGCAGAATCTCATCTGCATCATCAGACGAACACAAAGCAGAAGCCTGATGATGGCAGATGAGATTCTGCTGAAACGTCGCTACAACTTTAAAAGCACAACTACAATGACGTGGGAAAATACCCGAACAAAGCTGAATGATATACATACATACATACATACATACATACATACATACATACACACACATGTGCACATGCATACACACACACACACATATTCAGGGCTCCAAAACCTTAACCAGCTCCTTCATTCAACATGGAGCTTCTTTTGCTTACAGCCGGGAAGGCAGCCGGCCAACTTGGTCAGAGCGCGGAGATTTGTGAGAACACAAAGAGGCTGTTTTCCAGGAAAACATAGCAACACCGATTCTCGCTCTCACACACCACCCTCACTCTCTGGGCTTTAAAAAAAAAAAAACGCTTTGCATTTTGTTTGTTCTAAATTTTCCGGGAGTTAGAAAACTTGCTGCTATTTTGGGGGGGGGAGGAGGGGAAGGAAAGGAGGGAGGGAAGCCAGCTGCTTCGTCGTTCTCTGCTTGGCTCTATTCTTCTTCGCCGTTTGCAAGAGGGTTATTTTAGCTGCAAGGCTATTTATGGGTCCGCTTCTCTTTTTAAAGGCAGCCTTCTCCGAAGCAGTGAAACCGAAATCAGGCTTTTAAGGACAGACATTTCCTCTCCGTGTGGCTCGCCCAGATTTGGTACAAAGGGGGCAAAACTCACTTAATAAATGTCTTGCTTAACAACAGAAAAAGGGTGAGCTCGGGTGCCGTTCTACGTTGGAACTACCTGTATTTTTACACACACAAAAAAAATCCTGCGCCAAACTGCTTGCACAATTATTGCCTGTTTCCAGATTTATCTCACCAGTTTCTAAGAACGGTTCCTGATGTGTTACACACAAACTGTAACAGAATCCTAAATGTAATTATTTTCTTTCTGCTCGGTACTGAGGTTTAGTCAGATGAACAGAGTTGGAAGGGACCATGTAGGTCATCTAGTCCAACCCCCCTGGCCCAGCAGGAGACCTTGCTTAAACCAGACCAAATCATCTCCCCAAATTTAATTTTGGAACCGCTGCTTCTCTGTGGCAGGCCCACCCTTCTAGGTTAAAGAGCAAGCTCAGACAATCAAAGTTTTCCAAATAATCCCAATAGTGGGAAGTCTTCTTCTCCAAAATCAAAGAGGTGGGATTAAGCTGGAGTGACTGGTGGGTTGACTCAAAAGGACACATTACTCACATCCCAGGAACTTTGCCTCAAACTCTCCTTTTGTATAAACAGGAGCAAGCAACATGGCCCATGTTCAGCCTGGAAAAGGGAAGGTGGAAGGGCAACATGACAACCATGTTGAATCACAGAATAACAGAGGCGGAAGGGGTCTTGTAGGTCATCTAGTCCAACCCCCTGCCCAAGCAGGAGACACTACACCATTTCTGACAGATGGCAATTCAGTTTCTTCATGAAAGCCTCCAGTGATTAAGCGCCCACAACTTACTTCTTTCTTTCTTTCTTTCTTTCTTTCTTTCTTTCTTTCTTTCTTTCTTTCTTTCTTTCTTTCTTTCTTTCTTTCTTTCTTTCTTCCTTCCTTCCTTCCTTCCTTCCTTCCTTCCTTCCTTCCTTCCTTCTACTTACCTACCTCCATATCTACCTACCTATCTATCAGATTAACAGAATAGGAAGGGACCTTGTAGGTCATCTAGTCCAACCCCCCACCCAAGCAGGAGACCCTACCCCATTTCTGACAGATGGTCAGTCCAGTCTCTTCTTGAAAGCCTCCAGTGATGAAGCTCCCACAACTCCTGAAGGCAACTTCTGTTCCATGGGTTGATTGTTCTCACTGTCAGGAAATTCCTCCTTATTTCCAGGTTGAATCTCTCCTTGGTCAGTTTCCATCTGTTATTCCTTGTCTGGCCTTCAGGGGCTTTGGAGAATAACTTGACCCCTTTCTCCTCTCTGGGGCAGCCCCTCAAATATTGGAAGGCTGCTATCCTGTCTCCGCTGGTCCTTCTCTTCCCTAGACTAGCCAGGCCCAGTTCCTGCATCCGTTCATCGTAAGTTTTAACCTCATCTGTCAAGCTAACCTTCCTTCAGGGTTTGTTGCTATGAAGGTGCCACTTTGGCTGATTCCAAAGACATGAGGACACTTTAGTTCAATGAGTGCAAATGTAGCTGGGACATATTACAGGAACTCTTGTCATTGTGGCTTGTAAACCACAGTTTATGGCACAATGTGTTGTGCAAGACTAGCTAACTATTTATTGGGTTTATTTTTGTAAAAAATAGTCATCAACTACTTTGTGCAATGTGTAATATCACGGGCTGTTTTGTTTTATGATGTATTTTGTGATGATTGCATTTTACGATTATGATCATGATTTATCACTTGTATATACCCAGAGAGCTTCTGCACCGGAAGACACATTCCTTGTGTGTCCAATCACACTTGGCCAATAAAGAATTCTGTTCTATTCTGAATGAATATACATTTGACAGTAAAACTGTGACGACCCGGGGCGTGGCACAAAGGCAACATAGTCAAATAAGCAATAAGAGTCCCTTTATTATCTCCAACTTTGCCTCCAATGTCCAAGTTACCTTTGGTTGCAGAAAAACTCTCCCACGAACAGTCTTTAAGTGGAGGAAATTCAATCCAAAAACAAAGTACATACAAACTGTAACTAAAAATCAACACAAACTATGCTGCAATAATTAACTTGACAGGGCAGAAGAAGGAATTGCAGACTTGAAAGCCCAGTAAAACACACACAGTTGGGAAGATGCCAGGAAGCCAGATAAGCCTCGACAATACCAGATAAATTCATGATTTGCTCCCAACACCTTGCTGTGTGCAGCTTCCCTTTTTAAACACTGTGTTCTCAGCTGCAGCTAATGAAGGGAATCAGGGCCTTTCCCTCCCCCATAAGCCACACAACTCACTTGCTCTCTTCTCCATTCCTCCCTGCACGCTCTAGGATGAAGAGGGGCCTGGTTCTTCCTCTGACCTCCCTCTCCCTTATTCTACCTCTCCCCTGCTCTGCCCAGCCAGACTTTGCCCTTCCCCAGTTTCTTCCACAGCCAACCGAGCCACACTCCCACTCCCTGTCAGCTGCTCAGCCTCCCCCTCCAAATCAGATTCTGACAGGGGCATGACAAAAACAATCAGCCATGTGTATCTACAGGTAATCCTCAGCTTACAGTCACAACTGAACCCAGAATTTCCATGGCTAAGCAAGACAGTTGTTAAGTGAGTTTGTCACATTTTAACAATCTCATTTGCCTCCGTTCTGAATCCCTACAGTTGTTCAGTTAGTAACGGGGCTGTTAAGTGAATCTGGCAGACAATAAAACAGCCCAATTGCTTGTTCAGAAGATGGTGAGCACGCCACATCATCCTGAGTTGCAAGACGACAGGTAAAGTAGAAACCAAATCAGCTCAGGTCAAAGTGATAATTATCATGAGTCAAGGATCGGGGCTCATCAAAGCGTTCACCAAGTGTGAAAGTTGCAAGTCCTTGAATTAAGATATCAACCTTGGTTTTACTTGTAGGGTTGATCCAAGGGAGAAAGGAGCCATTGAGCCAGTGCTGTCCGAAGACATGTCCGCGGTCATGTGGTCAGCATGACGTCACGGAGCGCTGTTGCCCTCCCACCGAAGTGGTCCTTAAATTATCTACTTACATTTTTGCATGCTTTCGAACTACTAGGTTGGCAGGAGCTGGTGCTGAGGACAGGAACTCAACCCTGGCGCTGAGGTCTCAAACCTGGGCTTCCAGCTTTCCAGCTGATGAACCCAGCATTTTAATCGCTGAGTCACCACACCAAGGATGGCAATGGGTAGATGTTATAATTCGGTATCTAAGGAAGCCAACCATCTAACGTCTTCCAGTGTGGTTGCAATGAGATTCATCCCAGGTGCCTCAAAATTTCCTGAGGTGTTATAGTTTATTCTGGAGCACCACAATCGCATTGCGGGCTCATCTTGGCCATTCCCCCTGAAAGAGCTTTGCCTTCATTTTGGCCTTGTCCTATCCCAGGGGTGTCAGACTCAAGGCTGGATCCGGCCTATGGGGTGCATAGATCTGCCGTCCTGGAAACAGTGAAGGATCGGCCCGTGGTGCCTTTGCCAGTGAAAACGGAGCTTGGGAGGGCCATGTTTGGCCTTCCCGGTCTCCTTTTTTGCTGGCAGAGGGTTGCAGGAGGCTGTCCCAGCCGAAAACGGAGCTTGGGAGCCCATTTTTGCTGGCTGAGGTTTACAAGAGGCCGTCCCAGCCGAAAACGGAGCTTGGGAGCCTGTTTTTGCTGGCAGAGGGTTCAGGAGGCTGTCCCAGGCAAAAACAGAGCTTGGGAGCCTGTTTTCGCTGGCTGAGGGTTGCAGGAGGCCATCCCAGCTGAAAACGGAGCTTGGGAGCCCATTTTTGCTGGCTGAGGTTTGCAAGAGGCCGTCCCAGCCAAAAACGGAGCTTGGGAGCCTGTTTTCGCTGGCTGAGGGTTCAGGAGGCTGTCCCAGGCAAAAACAGAGCTTGGGAGCCTATTTTCGCTGGCTGAGAGTTGCAGGAGGCCATCCCAGCCAAAAACAGAGCTTGGGAGCCTGTTTTCGCTGGCTGAGGGTTGCGGGAGGCCGTCACAGCTGAAAACGGAGCTCAGGAGCCCGTTTTCACTGGCAGAGCACTTAGACCACCACAGGTGCCCCCGACACAAGTGATGTTGAGCTGGCCCTGCCCCCTGGCCCCGCTGAGGTCAAACACAACCCTGATGCAGCCCTCAATGAAATCGAGTTTGACACTCCTCTCCTATCCTCATTCTATTCAGGGGGCTCCTTTTTGGGGAGGACAACTGCATTCCTGGGAGAGGTTTTGTTGGATCTGTGTGACCTGTTGGATTGTGGTTATTAAAAATAGCCCGTCTTAATTGCCATTCTTCCACAGGAGGTCAGAAAAAATCAAGGTGATAATGACACAAGCTAACGGTCACAACCAGGGGTTGAAAAGTGCCAGACTCTTTTTTTAAACCTTGCGATATGGATAAAAAGGAGCAGGATTTTCATCGCACTTTTTTGGGAGCCCCTGTATTGAGATGCCTCCGAGGCTGATTTGGGATTATTGCTATAACTGTAAACTGTTCCTCTTCCTTTGAAATTTCATTTCGTTGGAAATCTGCACCTGCTGCATTGAAGTGAATGAAATGAGCTAATACATTTCCGACGGCTGATTCATTTACTGCAGATTTCGTTCAGAAGCCAAACGTGGTAAAGAGAGGAAGTGAAGAGTTTCCTCAGTACAAAAAAAAACCGTTTCTCGGGAAAAAGAACGACTTCTTGACAATGGAAAACTCATTTCAAGTTTCAATGCACAACACGCAATATGCAATCTTGCATTTTTAATTTCTGTCTGAGTATTACTCTTATTTGAAAGTCAACAGGGTTTTTTTTCTACATTTCTCAGTTAAATTTTCTGTGGTTCAAAACAAACAAACAAACTAAGAAAATATTGGAATGTGCTGAGATGAGTAGATTGACATTTGAAATTAGAGAACAAGAGGATAAACAATTTTATGAAATTTGGGGTCTTTTCTATCGATGGTTGGATGATAAAACATAATAAATAGAATATTCAGAATTTTAGATAATAATGAATATATAAAGAGACATTTTTTTGTTTTTTATTTGATATTATATTTATAAAATGTTTTTAGGATAGATTTGGTATGATTATATGATTTGTTATTAAATAAACTTATAGCTATCTTGTAAAGCATGAATGAATAAAATCATAGTCAACTGATTGTTTAATAGTGATACTAGGGTATATAATTTTCGA
This sequence comes from Pseudonaja textilis, assembly GCF_049901715.1. NCBI lineage: Eukaryota > Metazoa > Chordata > Lepidosauria > Squamata > Elapidae > Pseudonaja > Pseudonaja textilis. The sequence continues at coordinate 2,009,018 of NC_141998.1, read as the reverse complement.
TTGATAATATGAGTCATTATGTAATGTAACTGTAATTGAGACTACGAAATGGATGCCCCCAAAAATTGGCAAACCAACCGACACACTGTTTGTATACTTATGGAAAAGTTGGATGTTTTTACGTTTTGTTTGTCTTTAAAAACTAATAAAACTGTTTTCAAAAACAAACAAACAAACAAACCCACCATCAATTCAGTAATTTCTAAATAGAAAAGTAAAAAGTTGGAGGTGTCACAAATTTGCAAATTCTACTAGGAATTACCAACACTTAATTATCTCATATTTTTCTACCTAAACTCAAAAAGACAAGAACAATGGGGGATTTTTTTTTTGCAAACACTTCTATGCAAATGAAGAAACTATAAACTGTAATCGGCCACTTGATTTGCAATGCCCCTCGTCTGAACCAGGAAACGCAGCTGACCAACTTCAAAACAAACCGGAATCATAAATTAAGCCCTGAAGTGTCTTTTGCCTTAATCCAGGGGTGTCCAACCTTAGCAACTTTAAGACTAGTGGACTTGCTGCCTTCAGACTTCCTGAAGTTGGAGTCTACAAGTCTTAAATTCGCCATTGGACACCCCTGCCCTAATCCTTTTGCAGAAGGTCAACACTGTTTTCCCAGAAACGATTAGATCATCTTGGGAACCTTATTAAAAAGACAGTGTAAAGAGGGAAAGATGAAGTATAACATTTTGATTGATTTATTCTTCTCTTTGCTTCTGGGCCTCCTATTCCCGAAGGCCTTTTGTAAGCATAAAAATATCTCTAGAAATATTTATAAGCATAAAAAAGACACAAAAACTAATAATCTCTCTTTCAAATCACAGAGTGTCTTCCTACTTTGCAAGATGGGGGCCTCTAAAGCATTGCTGGATTGCAGAAGGAATGGGATCAATCAAATTCCCACAGGGAAGGAGTTTCAAAATATGGGTGCCACTATGAGGAACATCCACTTCCAAGAGCCCATCAGGCGACAATCCAACAGCAATGGAGATCGTTGATGCTTTCTACTTTGGTTGGATAGGCAGAAGAACACAGAAGACAATCCCCTAGTTCAGTGTTTCTCAACCTTAAAAAGTTTGAGATGTGTGAACTTCAACTCCCAGAATTCCCTAGCCTACGTGTATGGACTTCAACTCCCAGAATGCTCTAGCCAGCATGTTAGGGATTTCTGAGAGTTGAAGTCTACACCTCTGAAAGTTGCTGAAGTTGAGACACACTACTTTGGATAACCACACTGCAAAGGTTCGTGCCATGCTAAATCATGGTTTCTTTAGGCCACAGTAAGCTAACTCAGCCACAATAGCTAAGTTCCCACAACACACTACATCTGAATGAAATAAACCACACCTTAGGTCTTCATCTCACAGGGGATCTCAGTCAAGGAGATCACGTTTCTTTGACTTTCCATTTGGTTTATTACAGGTAAAACTTATCACACCCCTGATCTCCATACTCACCACTTGTTCCAGCTTCTCCAGGTTGTCCTGATGTTTTTCCTCTGGGGAGAGACCTGGAGCTTCCTGGGATTCACTCTCAGCCATGGGAACGCTCTTCTTTTTCCGTTTGCCTTTAAGACTGGGTGCTGCATGAAGACAAGAAGGCCATTGAGCCTCAAAAGATGTAGCGCAAAAGGAATAACCACTTTTGGCCTCCAGCCCAGATCTGCAATCAGTGATCAACCCCCTACTTGGGCCATTCTCTGATCCATTTGGAGGGAAAGGCCACCACTTGGAGAAGGGCTCTTGCTTGTCCCAGATTCCACTTTGAGGTTCCCTCTTGAACAAGACTAGATATCTCAAGTGAAGTGAAAGTCCTCTATTAGGATCCTGAAGAGCCAGTCTTCTCTGGAGTAGAGAGAGAGGGAGTGAGAGAGAGAGAACTTCAGCCAAAGGCTGAAGTCACTTGCTAGCTACGCAACCGAAGGCCTTTCTCACCCCTACACCCATTCACCCATCGTTATCTGAATCAGAAGGAGGAAGGATGGAACAATGACGTTTTCTTCCTCATCCAAACTTCTGCAAACTAGGACTTCCATGTGTGGGGGTGGGTGTCAACATCTGCAAGACGGCCAGTGCAATTTCGTGATCCAACCTTACCCTATGGGTGACCCTATTCTGCAAAGTCATGGGAACGCAGAGTCCCTTCCCCTCTCCCGCCCACTGATGTCCAGAGAGATGACCATCTTACTGCCCTCATCCCCAGTCTCTGCCCAAACGCCTCTTGAAAACCTCCCGCGATGGAGCCGCCGCCGCTTTCCACCGGCTTCATCGTTCCAACCATGCAATACTGCACAAACCCGCTTTGCGGCTCGCCTATTATATGGCATCCCGGCAGACCAGACCGGGAAATGTCACCTGGCTCAGGTTGGGACTTTCCATCTAGACCTGCACACAAGATTCACAACGTAGCCCTGGCTGAAATATTTGCCAGCCTGGCTTCTGAATCACACCGCTCGTTCTATTGGCGTCTTGTTTGGAGAGGCGTCTGGTGCAGGCAGTGGCGTGTCCTGGAAGGCGGACAAGCCCGCGCAGTTCCGCTTTCGCTTTCTAAGCGGTTTCCTGAATGGTGAGAAATTCACCCCACATCCTTCCCTCCTAGACACGGCTCAACCGACTGCCTCTCCTCCACCTTCTCGGAGGCCCCCCTGCCAGCGCAGGAGGCTCTTCTCCAGAAATGCACTCACCCTAGACCACAGGCACCTAGAAGGAGCGGGTGGGAGGTTTGGAATCGGGGTGCAAAGAATGGGGGTGGGGTCTGGGGGCAGGAGAAGTAGCGGTTGCTCTCTGTCCAGGGAACAAAATAGGTCCCAATTGGGGGCATTGGTGAGGTATGGGCAACAAAGTCCATAGGGCGGCCCTGATGGTCCAGCGAAAGCTCCATCTATTGTCTCTCTCTCTCTGTGTGTGTGTGTGTGTGTGTGTGTGCGTGCTGCTGATAAAGGTTTAAAAATTTTGAGCCGTTTCAAAGGGTAACTAAGAAAGAAAGAAAGAAAGAAAGAAAGAAAGAAAGAAAGAAAGAAAGAAAGAAAGAAAGAAAGAAAGAAAGAAAGAAAAGAGGTGGGGAGGGAGAGAAAGAGACAGAGAGAGAGAGAGGTGGGGAGGAAGGGAGAGAAAGAGAAAAAGAAGGAAGGAAGGAAGGAAGGAAGGAAGGAAGGAAGGAAGGAAGGAAGGAAGAGGGAGAGAGGGAAATTGTAAGCATTTAAGATATTTAAACAATCTTGGAAACTAAGATGTGTAGACATCTACTCCCAAAATACCACTGTCAACATGCTTTAAGGCGCATGGACTTCAGCTCCCAGAATTCCCCAGTCAGCCACGGGAGTTGAAATCCACACACCTTAAAGTTGCCACGGTCGAGAAACCTGGTTCAGAAGACCAGGGCACCTCCTCCTGCTTGGCAGCCGTCCCACCTGAAAGCCCCCGTTGCCAACTGCCAAGTCCTTAAACCTGGTCCAACCCGACCACGGGCCAACGATCAAAGCTCAGTTTCGTCCTGTCCGTGATCTCCTCACCCAGTTGCCTTTTAGCAAAACCAAATTGTCGCCCCTCGTCAACTAAAGAACCTCACACCCTTAACGGATATTCGGGGTGAGGGAGGGAACCATCTGCGGAACATTATTATTTATCATAAATGTATCGTTTTTATAAATAACGTCACGACGCGAGAGCCAAACAGCACGTTGGCAGTTTTAGCATTACCGATGACCCTGTTACTTAACCGGGATCTGTTAAATAAATCAGGACAGATTGTCTCATCCACATGCTAAGTCACAAAATCACAGTGGCTGCATTACACACCAGCTATGAAGCCAAAACGAAAGAGATCGCGTCTGGACTTAGTGGGATTTCTCTCTCTCTCTCTCTCTCTCTCTCTCTCTCCCCCTCTCTCCCTCCTTCTTTCTTTCTGTATTTTATCCTTCCTTTATTGTTTGCCCTATTGGGGAGATGAGAGACATATAAATTTAATAAATAAATGGTTGTGATAAATAACCGAAGGGATTAATGTCTCCCATACTCCTTCCTCCTGCTATCTTCTCCACAACAACAACCCTATGAGGTGGATTGAGCTGAGAGAGACGGATGGGCCCAAACTCACTGAGCCAGCATTCATGCCTAAGGCGGGACTACAACTCACCGTCTCCTGGTGATTGACCCAAACTCACCCAGCCAGCTTTCATGTCTAAGGCAGGACTAGAACTCACCATCTCCTGGTGATTGGCCCAAAAGGCAGGACTTTGGACCAATCACCTGCTATTTTCTCCACAACAACAACCCTGCGAAGTGGATTGAGTTGAGAGAGACGGACTGGCCCAAAGTCACCCAGCCAGCATTCATGGGTGACTAAGGTGCTACTAGAACTCACAGTCTCCGGGTGATTAGCCCAATGTCACCCAGCCAGCTTTAGTGGCCAAGGAGGGACTAGAAGTGTCACAGTCCTGATGCTTTAACCATGAAACCCAGTCACCCAGCTGGCTGGCTCGATGGCTAGAGCAGGATGCGTATATGTGGATTAAGAAAGCTACGTGAGGAGGCAAATACATTTGCCAAGCATCCACATTTCTATCACGTGGCTATGGGGAGGCTACTATGGCCATAAGTGTGCAACAAGTCATAAATATGCTTTTCAGTGCTGTTGTAACCAGGGGTAATATTCTATCGGTTCGGCCCAGTTCGGTCGAACCGGTAGTTCCGAGGATTATCTGTGAGTGAACCAGTTTGCTCCGACGATCGGCTGCTGGGCCCCACCTGCCCACCCTGGCTCTATTCTGATGTTGATTTCCTGGTTTTCAAGCTCAGCCGCTTCACGCAGCACAGTGGATTGCCACAGTCAGCTGTTTAACACACAGGGAGAGCGCAGGATTGCAGGAGAAAGTCAGCGGCAAACCCTCTGGGCGCACCGAACCGGTCGTTACACTGGTTGAATCACACCCCTGGTTGTAACTTTTGAACTGCCACTAAATGAATCGGCTGTAAGTCCAGGACTTCCAAATCAGCCCAACGAGCTGCTCCTTTGAAAAAAACAACAACAACAACTGAGCAGGTTGAGAGGGAGTGGAGAAGGCCAGCTATTTAACTAACTGCTGCAGAAGGAATAAAGAGACCCTTTTATTTTGTAAACAAGTCTGAGTCACCCTGTGGCTACGAGAAAAATAAAGCAAGCTAATCCAGAGAAAAAGAACGCGAGCGGAAGCCTATGAAACCGTTGCAAGCTTTTGAATTTCCAAGAACTTTTAATCACGCAAGTTGACTAGAAAAAAGAAAGCAAGACAAAAACACACACACACACACACACACACACACACACACAAGGGAAGGGAAATGAGATGACTCACCTTTTGATTGGAACAAGTGTTGCTCAACCACATTAATTTTTAAGCTTGTGGGCTCCCAGAGTCCGTCCGTTCCCCCACCCGCCCACCAGCCAGGAAGGAGAATTCTGGGAGATGAAGTCCACAGAGAAACTGAAGTGGAGTCAGTAGTGGGATTCAAATAATTTAACAACTGGTTCTCTGCCCTAATGGTTTCTTTCCAACAACCAGTTCAACCAAACGGCTCAGAAAATTAACAACCAATTCTCACAAACCGGTGCAAACCAGCTATATCAGAAGGAAAAAGACTGAGCTGTTAAGTCCCACCACAGAGGTCTCTAAACTGGGGAAACTTTTAAGACTTGTGGACTTCAGCTCCAGGCTGGTCAGGGGGCGTTCTAGGAGTTGAAATCTTCAAGTCTGTCAAATCTGGAGACGCCAAATTTGGACCCCATCAGTTCATGGACCACATCTGAAATTGCCCGTTTTTGCAAATATAAATTCCAGGCATTCACACCGAAGCCTCTTTCTATCTTCTACAACAGGGGTGCTCCAACCTTGGACCCTTTAAGACTTGTGGCTGCCTGGGGAATTCTGGGAGTTAGAACATGGAATAAAACAAAGAATAACAAGAGTTGGAAGGGGCCTTGACGGTCATCTAGCCCAACTCCCTGCACAAGCAGGAGAGTCTGTAACATTTCAGACAAGTGGCTGTCCAGTTTCTTCTTGAAAACCTCAACTGAAGGGGCACCATCAACTTTGGAAAGCAAGGCAGTCCACTGATTGACCGTTCTCAATGTTAGGAAAGTTCTCCTTAGTTTTAGGTTGCTTCCAGCCTTGATTAGTTTCCATCCATTTTCCGAAAGGTGCTTTTTCCAAGAGGCCACTAAGACTTTCTGGATTTTCTTTGAAGCTTCTTCAGTTCTGACTGGATGGTGGGGAATGGGAGGGTTTATATCCCTTGCAAAGAGCTGGTCACTTGCATCCTTTGAGCGAGTCATTGAGGCCACTTGGGAGGTTTTATCTGTGTCCTCAGGGTCACTCAAATGGTGCAAATGGGTGCGGAGCCTTCTTGGGACTGCTGGAAAGGATTGTGTTGTAGACTGGACACAGATGATGTCGTATCCCTCCTCTCCTACTTCCATTCCCCCAACATCCAGTCAGAGCTGAAGAAGCTTCTGGGATGAGAAGCAAAACACCTTCA
>NC_141998.1:1957500-1997500 GCF_049901715.1 Pseudonaja textilis | reverse complement strand
GAAAGGAGGGAGAAAGAAAGAAAGGAGAGGGGAGAGAAAGAGAGAAGAGAGAAAGGAAGGAGAAGAGAGAAGTGAAAGGAGAGGGGAGAGAGAGAGAGAGAAAGGAAAAGAAAGAAAGGATAGGGGAGAGAAAGAGGAGAAGAGAGAGAGAAAGGAGAGGGAGAGAAAAGAAAGAGAGAAAAGAGAGGAAAAGAGAAGGAAGGAGAAGAGAGAGTGAAAGGAGAGGGGGAAGAAGAGAGAGAGAGAAAGGAAAGAAAGAAAGGAGAGAGAGAGAGAAAGGAAGAGAGAAAAAGAAAGGAGAGGGAGAGAGAAAGAAAGGAAGAGAGAGAAAGGAAGGAGGGAGAACGAAGGAGAGAGAGAGAAAGGAGAGGGGGAGAGAGAGAGAGAAAGGAAAAGAGAAAGAAAGGAGAGAGAGAGAGAAGAGAGAGGAGAGGGAGAGAAAAAGAAAAGAGAGGAGAGAGAAAGAGAGGAAAAGAGAGAATGGAAGGAGAGAGAGAGAGAGAGAAAGGAGAGGGGGAAGAGAGAGAGAAAGAAAGAAAAAGAAAGAAGGAGAGGGGAGAGAGAGAGAGAAAGGAGAGGGGAAGAGAGAGAGAAAGAAAGGAAAAGAAAGAAAGGAGAGGGGAGAGGAAGAGAGAGAGGAAGGAAGGAAGAGAGAGAGAGAGAGAGAGATCCAATTTAATGTTCTTTTAAGTATGAGATCATGGTTTACACCACACAGCGACTAAAGGAAGAGTTTTTGGGAGGATTACTGGACATGAGGACAAGTTGTCCAGGGGAACAAAAGACACTCGGGGAGGAGAGAGAGAGAGAGAAAGTGGGGTGGGGGTGGGGGCTGGAATCACCTCAGCCTCTTTCAGAAGGCTTCCAACAAGGGAGGGACCCCTCCCCCTTCCCCTGAGACCCCCAAAGGGAGAAGGAGAGAAGGAAAGGGGGACAGTGGAAGAGCTCTAAGGAAGGGCTGGAAAGAGGCAGGAAGACAGGAAGCTGAAGAAAACAGGAGGGGGGGGGAGGGCGAAGTCCTGCAGAGAGAAAGCAGAAATGACAAAAAACAACAACAACAACAATAATAACAACAACAACAACTCTGAGTACTAAGTTGGGGTGCAAATGGAAACACCCAATTTTGGGAGACTGGGAGACACCTGCTTTTCCTTCCTTCTCCCCTCACTTCCCCCCCCACCCCCAACTACCAGCCCCCCCCACCCCCAGCCCCCCCCAGCCCCCCCAGCAATTTTCTTCTCCTCTGCTGGAAATCCAGCAAAGCAAAGACAAAATCCCAGTGCATCCAAGTGCAAAATCCAACATTCGGGTTTAGCTGAAGGGAGACTTCTTCTATTCAGCGGCTGTGGGAACTACACTCCCTATCATCCCCAGCCAAGTCGGCTGCCAGCTTGAACCCCTTGCCGAAGCGAGCTGGGGGGAAAGGACGGGTCTCACCTTGAGGTCTGGGGATGATAGGAAATGCAGCCCCATGCACCTGGAGGACTCCCTGCCCCGCTGGGAAAATTTAAGGAAGGCTTTGATTGACTCTTAGGAACCTTCCTTCCTCCTCCCTCCTTCCTTTCTTCCTCTTTCTTTTTTCCCTCCTTCTTTCCCCCTTCAAATCATAGAGCTGGAAGAGACCTATGAATCCTAGTCTAATTCCTTGCCCAGGACAGGAGATTTTCCTTCCTTCCTTCCTTCCTTCCTTCCTTCCTTCCTTCCTTCCTTCCTTCCTTCCTTCTTCCCTTCCTTCCTTCCTTCTTTCTTTTTTTCCCTCCTTCTTTCCCCCTTTCCTTCAAATCATAAAGCTGGAAGAGACCTATGAATACTTCTAGTCTAATTCCTTGTCCAGGACAGGAGATTTTCCTTCCTTCCTTCCTTCCTTCCTTCCTTCCTTCCTTCCTTCCTTCCTTCCTTCCTTCTTCCTCTTTCCTTTTCTTTCTTTCTTTCTTTCTTTCTTTTCTTTCTTTCTTTTCTTCCTTCTTCTTCCTTCTTCCTTCTTTTCTTCCTTCCTTCTTTTTTCCTCCTTCTTCCCCTTTCCTTCAAATCATAGAGCTGGAAGAGACCTATAAATACTTCCAGTCCAATTCCTTGTCCAGGACAGGAGATTTTCCTTCCTTCCTTCCTTCTTTCCTTCTTTCTTTCTTTCCTTCCTTCCTTGTTTTCTTTCCCTTCCCCTTCCTTCCTTCCTTCCTCCCATTTTCCTTCCTTCTTCCTTCCTCCCCTCCCTTATCTATAACTTGAAATAAAGAGTCCTGTGCGACAGTTGTCATATTTCATCCTTGTCACTGGTGGAGACACCTGTTTTAGTAAAGGATTGTCTTTCTTTCTTTTTTAATCCTCTTCCCTTGTAAAACAGCTGCTTGGAGACTCTGTGGCAGCTTTTTTGGGGGGTGGGATATTCCCTCCCCTTCTCTCTTCCCTTGTTGGCTTCAACAAAAGCAACTGTTCTTCGACACACAGTTGTGACATTGTGAGACAGGGACGGTAGGGCCCGTGCCTTCTCCTAATTCAGAGGCCTTCCAAACTTGGCCACTTTAAGAGTGGTGGACTTCAACTCCCAGAATTCTGGCTGGAGCATTCTGGGAGTTGAAGTCCACCAGTCTTAAAGTAGCCAAGTTTGGGGACCCCTGCCCTAATTGTACAACCCCAAGGGGGAAAAGAACATGCTTATCTCAGTCCAATTGTGGTCCTGGTTTGGGGGCGGATGACGGTTTGGGGCAGCAGTTTGGAGACTCCTGGATTACAACAACGGGAATTTTGGTAATGGGAGGCAGCCTATTTTTGGATCCCAGATTCCCGGGATGACTTAAGCAGGAAAGTCAACCATTCCAGAGGTGGGATTCAGCCGGTTCGGATCAGTTCTGGAAAAACAGTAGTGGAAATTTTGAGTCATTCTAAGAACCGGCCAATCCCACCTCTGACTGGCTCCGCCAACCCCATCGATTCTCTGCCTCCCATTGAGTCCCAGCTGATCGGCTGGGTCTCCTTTGGTTGCCCTGCACAGGAGAACGGAGCTGGAAAGCAGGCTAGTGGGATGGGGAGGGAAGGGGGATTTTGCAGTATCCTTCCCCTGCCATGCCCACCAAGCCACGCCCACAGAACACCACGCCCACTAAGCCACACCCACAGCTGATCGGCTGGTTCTTCTTTGGTTGCCCTGCACAGGAGAACGGAGCTGGAAAGCAGGTTAGTGGGGTGGGGAGGGAAGGGGGATTTTGCAGTATATCCTTCCCCTGCCACGCCCACCAAGCCACGCCCACCAAGCCATGCCCCTCAAAAACCGGTAGTAAATCTTTTTGAATCCCACCACTGAACCATTCCATAGTTTTATGAGTTTCTCAACGAATTCCTTGGATTCATCTCTCATCCGAGCCTCCAAGGCAGGCATGAGATCTGACCATTTCGGCAACGACAGAACTGTATTTTTAAAAAAACAGACATAAACTTTCAAAACCTGTCTGAAAAAAAAAAAAAAAGAAAGAGGACCAAAAAAAAAAAAAAAAACTATCAGGGAATGAAATGGGGAAATAAAATTGTCAGTGCCAGTAAGTTTTAAAAAAAACAAAACAAAAGACACACACGCACACACTTAAAGAGAAATACCGTACCACAGATCGGTTTCAAAACCTGCGGCTGAATCGCTCCAATCAGATGTGGCGTAATGCCAGCGAAGTGATGCTTTTCAAAACCGGGGGGGGGGGAGGGGGAAGAGGAGGAGGAGGAGGAAGAGGAGGAGAAGCCAAGCCCTTCTTGAGAATATCAACTTCCCGGCCTCCTCCTTGAGCCGGCTGGCTTGCTTCCAGCAAGGCAAACCAAGACTGAGGCGGGAAAATTAGGCATGCTAATCCCAGTTTCGCTTCTGGAAAAAGTGAGGCAAGGTAATCTCCCATAGCAAGAGCACTTGGACTGATACATTGCTTTACGGTGCTTTTCAGCCCTCTCTAAGTGGTTTACAGAGTCAGCCTTTGGCCCACTGGTGGGATGCTACCGGTTCGCACCGGTTCAACCAAACCGGTAGTAAAAAAGAAAAGAAAAGAAAAGCCTCCAATGATCAGCTGAGAGGAGGGAAAAAAAATCCTGGGACAATCAGCTGAGAGGAGAAAGAAGAGAAAAGGGCAGGATCGGCCCTCCCAACCGCCGCTGGGCTTTTCTCTTCTTTATCCGCTCGGCTGATCGGCGCTGCAGGACTCAGCTGGTGCGGGGAAAGCTGCGAAAGAATAGAAAAGGAATAGAATGGAATGGAATAGAATAGGGAATAGAGTGGAGTGGAGTGGAGTAGAATACAGAAAAGGAATAGAATAGAATGGAATGGAATAGAATAGGAAATAGAGTAGAGTAGAGTAGAGTAGAGTAGAGTAGAGTAGAGTAGAATAGAATAGAATAGAATAGAATAGAATAGAATATAGAGTAGAGTAGAATAAAATAGAATAAGGAATAGAATAGAATAGAATAGAATAGAATAGAATAGAATAGAATAGAATAGAATAGAATAGAATAGAATAAACTCTTTATTGCCCAAGTGTGATTGGACACACAAGGAATTTGTCTTAGGTGCATATGCTCTCAGTGTACATAAGAAAAAATAAAATATCATGGACTATAGAAGGAACAGATCAGACATCCAGCCCTTGCTTATCAATGGAGACTCAGTGGAGCAAGTGGCCAGTTTTAAATTTCTGGGTGTTACCCTAAAAGAGGACCTGACCTGGGGGGCTCACATTGCAGCCCCGGTCAAAGGGGCCCAGCAGAGATTAGACTACCTGAGGCTTCTCAGGAAACAACGACTGAATGAAAAACTGCTGGTGACCTTCTACCGCTGCACCATAGAAAGTATCTTAACTTACTGCACCTGTGTGTGGTTTGCCAATTGCACAGGGGCAGATAGGACAGCGCTCCAGAGGGTTAATATCATTGCCCAGAGGATCATGGGTTGCCCTCTCCCCACTTTGGAAGAGCTTTAGAGCTCCCGCTGCCTCAAGAAAGTTCAGAACATCCTCAAAGATCCCTCTCATCCTGGGCACCTCCCTTTTTTTGAACTATTACCATCTGGCAGACGGTACAGGATAATAAAAACAAGGACAAATAGGCTGAAAAACAGCGTCTATCCCAGAGCAGTAACTCTATTGAATTCCACTGTATGGTGCAATATTAACGCAATATCAGGGGTTTTCAATTCAATTGCATAGAATGCGAAGGGTGTGTGTTTGTGTTTCATTTTCATAGTCATAATGTACACTGAAGAGGGTGTTTGATTTCATTGTGCAAGGTACAGTGACAATAAACTAAACTAAACTAATCAAGCGGCCAAAATCACAGCTCTCTACAAAGTTTCCTTCAAGTTCCACCAACTTTGGAAAATTCAAAGGGACAGCCAAACGCAGCCTTTGGGAGAAATATCTGGGTTAAAAAAAACCCTGAACAAGCAGAATAATAAGGAACCCACATACATTCAACATGCAAAACCTGATCACTAGATAAATCCATTATTTTAGGGCTGGCCCAATATAATCCACCATATGTGAACGCCAAGTGGAAGGTCTTCAGAATAGGATAGAATAGGATAGGATAGGATAGAATAGAATGGAATGGAACAGAACGGAACGGAACAGAACGGAACGGAACGGAACGGAACAGAACAGAACAGAATAAGAAAGAATGGAATGGAATGGAATGGAATTAGAATTAGAATTAGAATTAGAATTCTTTATTGGCCAAGTGTGATGGGACGCACAAGGAGTTTGTCTTGGTGCAAATACTCTCAGTGTACATAAAAGTAAAGATACATTTGTCAAGAATCACAAACACAAGGGTAAAGGATAAAGACCCCCCCAAATGAATCCGTTGCACGTTACACCAACAAAACCACTAGACTGCTAACTGGCCCTGTGGAGGGTACTGTGTGAACCGCTGGTTACCCACCAAGAGTCAAGTCATTCTGGGTCGCGGCCACATCAGAAAACGTAGCACACGGGACAACTTTCGGCCTGCATCGAGTTCTTTGAAAATTCGTAACATTTCACTAATAAGCAAATGGGAGAAAACGGGGGAAACCACAAGGAACCATCCATAGAGCTTCGGTTTCGTTAGCTGGTTTTAATTTGAAACCGTCAAGATTGAGGGGCTCCCGTTTTGGGAAATGGGGTGCCCCTGATATCCCCCTCCAAAGCCAAGGGTGGCTCTGGACACCAAAATCCTGCACAAACAAACACACACACAAACACACACACACACCCTACAGGCTGTGTTTAAATCTAACCGTCTTCTGCCAAAAAAAAAAAAAAAAAATCAAAAGAAAACCTTTTTTTACAGAATCAAGCAGCCTTGGAAGGGACCCTGGTGGTCTTCTAGTCCAACCCCGATGATCTAGCAGGTGGGGGTGTCTGAGTTCTGCTGTACGAGTCCAGCCAGAAGAAAAAACAAGGCTGTCTGGAGAATGAAGTATGAACCGTGGTAATTTTATTCAATTACCCCTGTGGGCTCCGGCTTCCATTTGAAACTAGAATGATCAAGGCCCCTTCTGGCATTTGAGAATTCCCTGGCACGCTGCTGCGGCTATTCTGCTTTGGCCAGAAATGACAGTAGGGGTTGTATTTCATAGCGGACCCTCCTCCCGTTTCTCTCTCTCTCCTCCTCCTCCTCCTCCTCTTCCTCCTCCTCCTCCTTCTGCAACAGAGAGCATCTAGCTTGTATTCCGGGAGCAAAGCAAGGCGCAAAAGAGACCACAGTCGAAATGAACTTTTTTCAGGGTTTTGCTAAAAGTTTCCGGCTTGGGTCAGAGGACGGGTGGGGTGAAAGGGGAAGGAGGATTTTTTAATAATGCGGATTTTTAATCTGGAAAAAAAAACCAAAAAACATGTTTTCTGATCGGAAGAGGAAGCGAAGTCATTTGTATCTTCCAAAGAATTGCCGAGCCAGCTGCTTTCAGGAAGTGACAGCACCCAAAAGGAACTCAAAAGCGGCATCGCAGGAGTTTCATTCAAAAAGTTCTCTTCTTCTTCTTCTTCTTCTTCTTCTTCTTCTTCTTCTTCTTCTTCTTCTTCTTCTTCTTCTTCTTCTTCTTCTTCTTCTTCTTCTTCCTTCTTTCTTCTTTCTTCTTTTCTTCTCTCTTCCTTCCCAAAAGCGCGCGGTATCTGCCCCCCCGCTTCTGAAGTCAAGTTATTCCACCGGAGGATTGGTTGCACTCTCACCGTTAAGGAATGTCTCCTTAGAATTGAATGAATGAGCTGGAAGGGACCCTGGAGGTCTACTAGTCCAGCCCCCCCCTCCCCCTGCTTCAAGCAGGAGAACCTATACGCACAACCACGCGGCTGGGAACCTGTAGGTTGGAAGGGACGCGTGTGTCTCTGTCTGTGTGAAAATGCACACACCACAAATTAGCTGAGAACAGGCGAGCGACGAAAACAAAAGCCGCAAGAGGAAGCCGCGTTGCAACAAAATATCAGCGGTCTGGGTTGACATTGACTAACCGGCGAAGTCGAGGATGAAGAGGAAGATTTTTAAAAGAAAAAAACTTCGCAAAACCAACGAACGGGGCTGGGGGGGGTGTAAAAAACGAGCGCAACGCCCGCTCCCTTTTCCAGGCTACCGAGCTGGCACAAGCGCGGAGAGGGGAAAAGGAAGAAGAAGAAAAGGGGGAAAGGGGAAAAAAAAAAGAGAGAGAGAGAGACTCGCATCACGTGAATGAAGTTGACATACATGATGTTCCGAATACCAAGTGTGGGAAGGAGGCCGAGGCGGGGGGGAGGGCCGCGTTTGTTGTGTTGTAATCGTCAAGGCAAGAGAGAGAGAGTTGCAAGCAATTTGGCTGCTTGACAAAACACACACGCACGCACACACGCAGACACACACACACACAGTCAGCCTTTCAGGGGGCTTGGGGAGGAGAGAGAAAAGGAAGGAGAGGAAAAGAGAAAGGAAGAGGAGAAGAGGAAAGAAAAGGAAAGAGAAAAGGAAGGAAGAAGAGAAGAGGAAAGGAAAGGAAAGGAAAGGAAAGGAAAGGAAAGGAAAGGAAAGGAAAGGAAAGGAAAGGAAAGGCCTGATTGTTTGTTTTTCCACCTGCTCCGAAATGAAAAACTTGGTGAGTTTTACAACTCAGTAGCAGCTCGTTCTTGCTCGTCATTATGGCTCAATCAGTTAGAGAGAGAGAGAGAGAGAGAGAGAGGGAGGGAGGGAGAGGATTAGGGGTTAGGAAGGGAAGGAAAGAAAGAAACAAAGAAGGAAAGGAAGGGAAGGGAAAGGGAAGGAAAGAAGGAAGAAAGAAGGAAAGAAGGAAGGGAAGGGAAGGGAAAGGGAAGGAAAGAAAGAAGGAAGGGGAAGGGAAGGAAAGAAGGAAAGGAAGGAAGAAAGAAAGAAAGAAGGAAAGAAGGAAGGGAAGGGAAAGGAAAGGGAAGAAAGAAAGAAGGAAGGGGAAGGGAAGGAAAGAAGGAAGGAACAAAGGAAAGAAACAAGGAAGGAGGGAAGGAAGGAAGGAAAGAAAAAGAAAGAAACAAGGAAGGAAGGAAGGAAGGAAGGAAGGAAGGAAGGAAGGAAGGAAGGAAGGAAGGAAACAAACAAGGAAGGAGGGAAGGAAGGAGGAAAGAAAGAAACGGAAGGAAAGAAGGGAGGGAGGGGAAAGGAGAGGAAAGATTTGATTTTTTTTTTTTGCCACCTCTTCCAACTTTCTTTGACACACAATTTTCTCGAGTACACAACTGAAAATAACCACCTCCTAAAAATAAACCTCAAAACATCCACACGGCCCGGTCTCTCTCGCTCTTCAGGGAAACGAGGAGGGGGGCGAAATAAAAATAAAAATCAGACCGGCCCGAAATCCGGAGGATCGCTCTCCCCCGACCCCCCACCCCCGAGTCAGTGAAAGGCGGCGCCGGAGGCTGATTTCCATAGAAAGGCTGGCTTGTTATTGAACTTTTTTTTTCTTGGTTTTTTTTGTTTTTTGTTTTTACAAGACTTGCAAAAAAAGGCCCTCTTGAGTCATCCAGCTGTGCCGCGTCAGAAGACGACTTACTAATAATGATAAATAGCGGGAAGGGGAGGGGGAGGGAGGCAGACGGGGGGGTTGTTACATGCCGCAACTTCACAAAATCCGGACATTTTCTTTTATTTTTAAATCTTTTTTGTTTGGACTTTTTTTTTTCCCACGATCGGGAACTGTACGACCATTGGACACACCTTGGTACAAAAAGCAAAACAACGCAACAACGCAACAACACAACATCCCTCCCCCCACCCACCCACCCCCTCCAAAAAAAAAAAAAAAACTTTGGACAAAACTTTCAGACAACTTGCAACCGTGCAAAGAGAGGAAATCCAATCGCTCCTTCCCAACTTTCTTTCTGATCCCCGTCAAAACTTTTTTTTCCCCCTCCCACCCCGAGTTTTTCTCCCCCACCCCCACCCCAACCCCGGGACAAGATCCGCCAAAGCGAAACGAAGCGATAAAAGCGTCCAAACAAGTTGCTAGTCCTCAATGCGCCCCCGGTGGGAGAACCCACCCACCCCCCGCGCCGCCAACTTCCACGGGTGCGGGTCCCCTCCCTGGCCCGCGTTTTTTGTTTTCTCTTTTTTTGGCTCACCCATCGCCCGGAGCGCCAATCCTGTCCCGGCTCGGCACCAGCCGTTCCCATGTGATGCTAAGCCCGCAAAGCTCACTGAAGCTCTTCGCCTCGGGCTCGCTCGCTCCCCTTCTCTCCGCCGGGCGCCTTGGCTTTCTTTTGCGCTCTGTGATTGGACGCCTTCGGGCGCCGGCCCCCGGAGATTGGACGGCGTCGACGTCACTCCAGCCGGGAAAAGTCGCGCCTCCTTTCTCGGCTGATGGATTCTGGGAAGTGTGGTTCTGGTGGGGGGGGGAAACACACAGACAGACACAGAGAGAGAGAGAGACAGACAGACACACAGACAGACACACACAGACACACAGACACACACACAGACACAGACACACACAGACAGACACAGACAAACAGACACACACACAGAGAGACACACAGACACACACACGCGCGCACAGAGAGAGACAGACAGACAGACACACACACACACACACACAGACACACACAGGGACACAGACACAGGGACACACACACACACACAGAGACACACACACACACACACACATACACACACAGACACACACACACAGACACACACACACAGAGACACAGACACAGACACAGACACACATACAGATAGACAGACAGACAGACACACACAGAGACATACAGACACAGACACAGACACAGACACACAGACACACACACACACACACACAGACACACAGACACACACACACATACACAGAGAGAGAGAGAGAGAGAGACAGACACACACAGACAGACAGACACACACACACACGAAAGCCAGTGGGAAGGAAAAGGGGTGCGGCGTTTTCCCCGCATGCAGAGGGCGAGAAATCGATCGTTTGCCAAAGAAACAGAAAGAAGCATCCTGAAAGAAAAATTAAACGAGGACCCGGATTGTTGGGGGCCAATATGTTGACTCTGTAAATCGCTTAGAGAGGGCTGTAAAAGCCCTGTGAAGAGGTGTAGAAGTCTAAGGGCTGAGCGGTATATAAGTGAGTGGTACATAACTCTTAAGTGCTCAGTGGCATATAAGTCTTACGTGCTAAGCGATATATAAGTCTAAGTGCTGAGCGGTATATAAGTGAGTGGTATATAACTCTTAAGTGCCAAGTGATACATAACTCTAAGTGCTAAGCAGTGTATAAGTAAGTCCTGAGTGGTATATAAGTCTTACATGCTAAGCGGTATATAAGTCTAAGTGCTAAATGGAATATAACTCTTAAGTGCTAAGTGAGACATCATTCTAAGTGCTAAGCAGTATAAAAGTAAGTGCTGAGCGGCATATAAGTCCAAGTGCTCAGTGGTACCTTCTGTTCTATTCCATTCCACTAACTTTAAAGCCAGTGAACTTCAACTCCCAGAATTCCCCAGCCAACAACGCTGCCTGAGGCATTCTGGAACTTGAAGTCCTCTTGGCCTTGAGAAACAGTGCTTTAGAATACGAGACACACCTGATACAGGGAGTCCTCGACTTGCTGCCGTTCATTTAGTGACCAAAGTCACAACAGCACTGAAAAAAAGGGACTTATGACCATTGTTCACACTTACGTCCATTGCAGCATCCTGCACGCTCATCTGATCAAAATTCAGACAACCGACTCATGACGGTTGCAATGTCCCTGGGGGTCCCCTGATCCCTTTTTGTGACCTTCTGACAAGCAAAGACGGATTCACTTAACGACCGTGTGACTTCGCAACTGCAGGGATTCACTTAACGGCGGCAGCATGAAAGGTATAAAATGTGGTACTTCACAACTGTCTCACTTAAGAAGAGAAATGTTGGGTTCAGCTGGGTGGCTGTAAGGCAAGGACTACCACTAATTCGGGACTCCAGCAACATTTCAGCTATATAAATAAACAGGAGAGTTTGTTTTGTTTTATTTATTATTATATTTTATTGATTTATTGATTTATTTTATTGATTTATTATTATTATATTGATTTATTTCTTTATTATTTTCTTTTACGTTTACTTATTATTTTATTTTATTGTTTTATTTTATTTATTTTATTATTTTATTTTATTGATTTATGATTGTATTTATTTATTTTTTATTATTTTATTTCATTTTACTTTTTTTACTGTAATTTATTTAATATCTTACCTTATTTTATTTCACTTTACTTTACTTTATTTATTATTCTATTTTACCGTGTTATTTTATTTTATTTTTTTATCATCTGATGTTATCCTACTTTATTTTATTTTATTTTAAAAGTGGCTTCTCTGAATCCACTTTATTATTTTTTTTCACTTTCTTTTGTTTATTAGTTTATCTGATCTTTTTTTTAATTTTATTTCATCTTACTTTACTTTATTATTTTATTTTACTTTATTTATTATTTTATTTTATTTTATTTTATTTTTTATTATCTTATTTTATTTTATTTTAATTTCCTTCAGGGTTTCTCTCCCTTCCTCCCCTCTACTTCTAACACACCCACCCACCCACTCAAGCCTGTTTTAACTTCCCCAGAGGCTGGGCTGGACTACATCTCCCACAGTGCCCCTGGGCAAGGTGGGCGGGTCCTGGGCTGTGAAAAACACACCAAGAGTCAGTTTCTCAGGCTTTTTTTTAAAAAAAAATAATAATAACCCAAACCCACAAATACAAAGAAGGGGAGGAGAAATGCCTCGAAGCCTCAAGCGCGTCATGTCTAGGAATAGAACCGGGAGCCTGGCCAAGATATTACAGGGGATGAGTAATCCACTTAAGTCATTCCTCTAAACACCATTCCTTGTAAGAGAATTAAAATATCAGCTTACATCACTGAGTGCAGCTCCTCGCAGGCCCGGCCAAGGCATCAGGCTCGGCCTCGGGGCTCTTGGAGAAGAACAAGGAGGGAGGAAAAAGCGGCGGCCGAGCAAAGAAGGACAGAGGAGCTGGGGGGTGGCTGGAGGGGTGAAATTAGAAGCTAACGTGAACCCCAGAAGTGCCCCCCGCCCCCGACTGTCATTTTTTAAAGAAGAATGCCCTTTTTTCTTTTCTTTTTTCCATCATATTTATTAAGAATGGAATGGAATAGAAATAGAATTAGAAAAGTAGAGTAGAGAGTAGGATAGAATGGGGTAAGATAGGAGGGGAGGGGAGGGAAGAGAAGAGAAGAGAAAACGGGATGGAATGGAATTAGAAGAGTAGAGAGTAGAGAAGAGAAGAAGAGAAAGAAGAGAAGAGAAGAGAAGAGAGAGAAGAGAAGAGAAGAGAAGAGAATTAGAAGAGTAGAGTAGAGAGTAGGATAGAATAGGGTAAGATAGGGGAGGGGAGGGAGGGGGAAAGAGGGAATGGAATGGGATAGGATAGGGTAGGGTAGGGTAGGATAGAATAGAATAGAATAGAATAGAATAGAATAGAATAGAATTGGAAGAGTAAAGTACAGAGTAGAGTAGAGTAGAGTAGAGTAGAGTAGAGTAGAGTAGAGTAGAGAGTAGGATAGAATAGAATAGGGTAAGATTGGATGGGAGGGAGAGAAGAGAAAGAATGGAATGGAATAGAATAGAATTAGAAAAGTAGAGTAGAGAGTAGGATAGAATGGGGTAAGATAGAGGGGAGGAGGGAAGAGAAGAGAAGAGAAAACGGGATGGAATGGAATTAGAAGAGTAGAGTAGAAGAGAAGAGAGAGAAGAGAATTAGAAGAGAAGAGAAGAGAAGAGAAGAGAAGAGAAGAGAAGAGAGAGAAGAGAAGAGAATTAGAAGAGTAGAGTAGAGAGTAGGATAGAATAGGGTAAGATAGGAGGGAGGAGGGGAAAGAGGGAATGGAATGGGATGATAGGGTAGGGTAGGTAGGATAGAATAGAATAGAATAGAATAGAATAGAATAGAATAGAATAGAATAGAATTGGAAGAGTAAAGTACAGAGTAGAGTAGAGTAGAGTAGAGTAGAGTAGAGTAGAGTAGAGTAGAGAGTAGGATAGAATAGAATAGGGTAAGATTGGATGGGAGGGGAGAGAAGAGAAAGAATGGAATGGAATAGAATAGAATTAGAAAAGTAGAGTAGAGTAAAGTAGAGTAAAGAGTAGGATAGAATAGGATAAAATAGGGGGAGGGGAGGGAAGAGAAGAGAAAATGGAATGGAATAGAATAGAATAGAATAGAATAGAATAGAATAGAATAGAATAGAATAGAATAGAATGTTGGAATGAAGAATGAAGACTAGACTAGACTAGACTAGAATAGAATGAGAAAAGTAGAGTAGAGTAGAGAGTAAGATGGAATAGGATAACAGAATGGGAAGGGAAGGGAGGGAAGAGAAGAGAAAAGAGGATGGAATGGAATAGAATAGAATTAGAAGAGTAGAGTAGAGAGTAGGATAGAATAGGATAAGATAGGATAGGACGGAAGGGGAGGGAGGAAGAGAGAGAGAGAAGAAGAGAAAGTGGAATGGAATGGAATGGAATAGAATAGAATAGAATAGAATAGAATAGAATAGAATAGAATAGAATAGAATAGAATAGAATTAGAAAAGTAGAGTAGAGTAGATTGTAGGATAGAATAGGATAAGATAGGATGGGATGAGAGGGAGGGAAGGTGGGGGAGGGGAGGCAGAAAAGAAGAGAAAATGGAATGGTATAGCATAGAATAGAATTGAATAGTTCTTCTCTAATTTCTTTCTTTCTTACAAAAAAAAAAAGGATCAAAATAAAATAAAAAGGTCAAGAATGAAGCTAGGCTACAGGACGAAGCCTTGCCCTTTGGGTATATATGTGTCTCAGCTGCTCTCTCGACTTTACGGACGTCCTGCAACACAAGAGGCTTGTTTGGAACGAATCGCCCTCTGGGGGCTCCGTCTGTCCATCAGCAGATAATTCTCCCAAAACTAGACAGAATGGGACCAAATTTGGTGCAGTGGGGGAAAAAAAGAAAACTGGCCGAAGAAAGATTGCGTTCAAAAATGGTCTGGATGAGTCTCAAAGCTGGGGGGGGGAAGGGGGGGGCGAATTCCAGGAAAGTTCTCCAATGAGCTACCGGCTCCTTGGATTCTTGCTAGTCTCCAAGCCAGGCGGGAGCTCAGAGATCCGAGGGAGGAGAAATGGGGGCACAGCAACCTCCCAGGGGTGGGATTCGAACATCCCAGCAACCGGTTCTCTGCCTGGTTGCCGGGTGGGCGTGGCCACGGTGGGTGTGGCCTACTGGAACTTCCAAAAACTTCCGTTTTTCGCCTTCCCCAGAGTCCGGAGGCTTCCCTCGGGCCTCTGGGAGGGGGAAAACGGGCTCCCCCGGGCTCTGGAGGCTCACCGGAAGCTGGAAACAGGCCTGTTTCCAGGCTTCCGGAAGGCCCGTTTTTCCCCCTCCCGGAGCCTCCACGCAGACCCTACACTCACCTGCATCACGTGGAGGCTCCTGGGAGGGGAGGGGCAGGGTGGGTGGGTCCAGCCGGTCGGTTGAAATACCAGTTCAGTGAATCCGATGAAAACTTAACATCCAGTTCCCCCGAACTGGTCCAAACCAGTAGTATCCCACCGCTGCATTCTCCCCTGCGTGCATCTCTGGGGTCCCACCTCAATCTGTACATCCCATAGTGACCAGCTGTAAGCTGAGGGCCTATACGGGCCCAGCGTTTGATTTCTTTCGTATAAATCATGCCGCACGTCAGTGGTTAGATGGGCTCGACATTGCTATCTGAATACATGTCCTTTTAATGTTTATATTTTACTAGCTGGATACTCGTGCTTTGCTACAAAACTATATGGTCGGGCTTAGTTTGGGGGGAGGAAAATAAGGGGGATTCTGCCTCTGCCTACCAGCATCCCAGGGGAAGCGGGGAAGGAAGAGGAGGAGGAGGAGGAGAAGAAGGAGAAGAAAAAGAAGAAGGAGAAGGAGAGGAGGAGGAGGAGGAGGAGAAGGGAGGAGGAGGAGAAGGATAACAGGAAGAGGAAGGAGGAGGAGGAGGAGGAGGAAGAAGAAGGAGAAGGAGAAGGGGGAGGAGGAGAAGAATAACAGGAAGAGGAAGGAGGAGGAGGAGGAGGAGGAGGAGGAGGAAGAAGAAGAAGAAGAAGAAGAAGAAGAAGAAGAAGAAGAAGAAGAAGAAGAAGAAGAAGAAGAAGAAGAAGAAGAAGAAGAAGAAGAAGAAGAAAAGTTCAAAACAATTGTATAGCCATATTCATAGTGGCTATTCCCACAACAACTGTAGATGTGACTGAGGCTATACAAAGGGCCACTGTTTGCACAACCCCATTTGACTATAATTGGTTGTGTTGATGCAACATGCTTGGCCTGTTGTTTACAAATCACAGGGGCTGCATTGCTCAATGGGCTTAAAGTACAAACGCTTTGCCTTAAATCACAGCCGCTTCACATGAAACCGTTGTTTCAAACCTTGCGGGAGAAGCTGTCCAAAAAACCCGAACCATCGCAGCAACGGACACCTGTATAAAAATCTGTTGGCTTGAGTGTCTGCCATTGACAAATCCTCTTTCTGGATTGTTTTTGTGCCTTCTTTCTTTCTTTCTTTCTTTCTTTCTTTCTTTCTTTCTTTCTTTCTCTCTCTCTCTCTCTCTCTCTGTCTCTCTCTCTCTCTCTCTCTCTCTCTCTCTCTCTCTCTCTTTCTTTCTTTCTTTCTTTCTTTCTTTCTTTTTTTTGGCCACTGTGTGATTTATAGAAATGAGCTGATGAAGCTTTCTAAAGCTTTGGAGCATAATATCCCTTGCTTTGATTCCCTCCATTTCTTGCGGGAAAATAATTCACTCGCTGGATTAGTCATGGGAGAATAAAGGTGACGGTATGTTTACAGTTGTGCTCTGATCGATATTAGCCGGGGAGGGCAGGGAGATATCCTCCTTTATCTAGTTTTTATTCCTGCTGGACAGCCATTAGAAACAAAACAGCCCCACCAAAAAAGAAAAAAAAAAGCACAACAGAGTTGGAAGGGATCTTGAAGGTCATCTAGTCCAACCCACCCCCGCAAGCAGGAGACCCTGAACCATTTCTGACAGATGGGAGTCCAGTCTCTTCTTGAAAGCTTCCAGGGTTGAAGCTCCCACAACTTCCGAAGGCAACTTCTGTTCCATGGGTTGATTGTTCTCACTGTCAGAAAAGGTCTCCTTATTTCCAGGTTGAATCTCTCCTTGTTCAGTTTCCATCCATTATTCCTCATCTGGCCTTGGAGTGCTTTGGAAAATAGCTTGGCCCCTCTCCTCCTCTCTGGGGCAGCCCCTCCAATACTGGAAGACTGATCTCCTGTCTCCCCTGGTCCTTCTCTTCACTAGACTAGCCAGGCCCAGTTCCTGCAACCGTTCATCGTATGTTTGAGCCTCCAGTCCCCTTAATCATCCTGGTTGCTCTTCTCTGCACTATTTCTAGAGCCTCAACATCTTTTTTATAGTGTGGTGACCAAAACTGGATGCAGTACTCTAGGTGTAGCTTTACTAAGGTTGTATAGCAAGAGTCTTCAAACTTGGCAAGTTTAAGACTTGCGGACTTCAATTTGCATAATTCTCCAACCAGCTATGCTACCTATTCCAGGGGTCTTCAAACTTGGCAGCTTGAAGACTTGTGGACTTCAACTCCCAGAATTCCTGAACTAACATGACTGGAGGAGGAATTCTGGGCATTGAAGTCCACAAGTCTGAAAGCGGTCAAGTTTGAAGGCCCCTGAAGTAGCCATGCCCAGTTCCTGCAACCGTTCATCGTATGTTTGAGCCTCCAGTCCCCTTAATCATCCTGGTTGCTCTTCTCTACACTCTTTCTAGAGTCTCAACATCTTTTTTATAGTGTGGTGACCAGAACTGGATGCAGTACTCTAGGTGTGGCCTTACTAGGGCTTTATAGAGTGGGATTAGTACCACCCTTGATCTTGATTGTATCCTTCTGTTAATGCATCTGACACACCTCCTGTCAATGTTTTGCCTTCCCTTCTCAAATTTCAAACAGTGGCTGTAATCAGTCCGTGAATATCTGCTAAAGAAAATTTCTCTTTCGCTTTGACTCAGCAGTCAAATTTGACTCAAAAGTTCTGGTATGTGAAGAAAGCACGTTTGTGGGCATGGCTGTGATTGAGGGGAAGCAGTTACAGAGAGCGAGGGTAATTTCCTCGTGAAAACCAAGGTGACTCATTTGGGTCCCTTCAATTTCAGTAAAGGGGCCCAAGAACAAAGCAGAGGAAATTGGCCCCACTTCAAATTTGTCTCCAATTTCTGTCTGCAAGCAACACATCTGGGTAGAGAAATTGGGCGGATAATGTAACGCATGGAAAGCAAACTTTACACCTGGCTGTTCCTTGGAGGGCCTGTAGAAGAAGAGCTGAAAGCAGAAATACAGCAAATGAATTATATACTTATTTGTGTGTGTGTGTGTGTGTGTGTGTGTACTAACAGCAGCAAGAATCACATATGCACAAAATTGCGAAAAACGAAAATGTACCTGTAGGTGGGAAGGTAATAGAGAAAATGACAGAATGCGTCGAAATGGACAGGCTAATGATGAAAATTAGGAATAAAGAGGAAACAGAGTATTATTCAACATGAAACATTGTACAAAGGGTCAGTAAACAGATGCAGAAGTTAGTAATTTTATAATGAAAGAAGACTAACAAAATACAATGCAAATACATGTATATAGATATCGCTAAGCATATACACTATAAGTAATATCACCACTGGACTGTACTTGACTAGAGATGAAAGGGTATAGAGCAACCAGAGGCGAAGACTATATGGTATAACTATGAGAATAACAGTTTTAAATATGGTGTATAATATTATGTATACTATATATATATATCCAAAAAGGATTACATTGTATATCTATAAGAATAATGGTTATAACTAGGGTGTATAATATTATGTATGTTTTAAAAAGATGTGATACAGACAGTACACGGTTATTGCAGAAATGGAAATGTGACGTATGCTAAAGGAAAATGTACAATAAAAAATAATATATATATAATAATATATAATATATATTATATTATAATATAATATAATATAATATAATATAATACAATACAATACAATACAATACAATACAATACAATACAATACAATACAATACAATACAATACAATACAATACAATACAATACAATATAATATAATATAATATAATATAATATAATATAATATAATATATATGAATAAGAAGAAGAGCTGAAAGCAGAGTGGGAATAAGACATTGGCCAACAGAAAGAGACATGATTTAGATGGAAGGACAGGATAAAGTTGCCAATTTTATTTATGTATTTATTATTTTTAAAAAGGTTCCAACTTCTGTTCCTTAGGCAGGTGTTGGAAGCCCCTTAATCCACCTAATCGTGTCTTTGGGAAAAAAAGTGGGGGGAACAGTGTTGATTTCTGCAAATTCAACCAACAGATTAAAGATTGGGAGGTCCTGCAACAATTACAGCTTTTGTTCTACAGCTGAAAGAAAAATCCCGTGCTGCAATTTTCCAGCATTTTGAGACCAGGAATTCAAACTCAATGAACTTGTCCTGGACAAGACTGGGAATAAACATATCTCAGAAGTTCTGATCCCACACGCCAGAGCCTTAAATTTCTCCCTAAAGGTTAAAAGCGTGGCCCTCATTTAATAGTCTCAGTAACCCTACTGAGTTTTCTAGAAAGAGAGAAATAAACAAGTGGACAGAGGTTTCTGCAAAGGCGAACATCCTGGAAGGTTGCTTGAAGCTCAACCAGACAATGTGGTTTATGAATGTTGTCAGAGCACTTGCCACAATCCTTGTGTTGGAAACTTTCCATTCTTTCCAATAACGCTGGCAATCGCGCTCCTGGATGCCAGCCGTTCCCAGTCTAAACCACAAGCGAAGTAACTGTCTAACCAACAGCATGATAGGGCTGTTTGCTTATAATAATATTTTTTTTTAAAAAAAATAGGTGGTTCTTGTTCTATGTTCTCACCTTTGTATATGTTCTCTATAACAGTGGTCGCCAACCAGTTGGGCTGGGGACCACTGGTGGTGTGTGAGAAAATTTGGGTGGTCTGCAGAGAAATGTCCCCCCATCCAAAGCAATTAATCCAGGCTGCGTGGGAACACAAGGCTGGCGTCACTTGCATTGTGCACAACACGAGGTAGTGAGGGGAGGGGGGAAAGGGCGGAGGGGGGAACTTGCCCCACTCGCCCCACACACCTGGTCAGGCCACTGCTTCTTTCTGCTTCTTTCTTCTTCTGCTTTTGGCTGTACGCAAGGAAAGCAGCCAAAGTCTTTCTTTCTCTCCCCCAAACTCCACCAGAAATGAGTCTTTGGGACCCTGCAAGGCCTCCTGCTCCAAGAGGCTGTGACAAGTCTCACAAAGACTCATTTCTGGCTGAGTTTGGGGGAGAGAAAGAAAGACTTCTGCTGCTTCTGCTGCTTTCCTTGCACGAAGCCAAAAGTCTCTCTCTCTCTCTGTAAGAGGCGTGCATAAGTGCACAATCGTGCCTACTATCCCTGTCCTATTGTCCCCATTTATTCATACCAATTTCATGTATTTATACTTATGTTTATTCTTATTTCTATTATATTGTAAGCGTTTGACAAATCAAATCACATCAACAAATAAATATAATAAAACATACCAGCTTTCTCATTGCAACTCACAGCTTTTATTAGTGATGGCCACTGGAGAGATATGAGCTTCGCGCAAAAATAACCCAAAATGATTCTATTCACTTCTTTTCCTTCAATCTGAGATATTGCTCTACTCGAAGGAATATTTGTGACTCCCAAATTGCTAACATCTTCAACCCTACCTTCTCTGCATGGAAATTGACGACCTACCATACAAGAGAACATACAAAATGGCGGGTTAACATGAGATAATTTCCACCCTGCTTTGTCATATCAATTGTAGAGCTTCAACTTGCTCATTTCTTGTCTATTTTATGCTGCCTTTCATGTAACGGCTTTTTTTTTAATTTTAAAAAAATATCTTATTTTGCTTATTTTGTAACTGGGGTTTTTTGAGTCATGAAGGGGATTTTTCTCAACCGTGTCAAAAGAGAATCTGAGATTTTCTTAAAAACAATTTGATAGAACCCGCTTCTTATGAAAAAAACAACAACTTCATTTTTAATAAGTGCAGCCAAGACAGGTTTCCTTATTACAGGAAGAAGGCAAGAATTTTTGGTCACAGCGGTGAGGTGTGAAGCATTTTCTCCACTTTGAGCAGTCTTCATTTTTGAAGAAAAAAAAATCACACACACAACTGTGACTGGAATTTGGGGTGTGTTGAAAAGATGGACACCTTTTCCATTTTCCATTTCCTGTGGACAAGGGACCATTGAAACTACAACTCGTCTCCTATTATATTGTATTATATTGTATCTTCTATAAGGACTCACAGACTCATTTTAGAATACCTCCCCTAAAAGTATACCAGGGAAATACTGGTTTCTTTTATTAGATCAACATGCAATAGTTTCTTTGAATGCGGACATATTTCATTATACTGTATGCAAAATTACATCGACTCTAACGGCCAACAGTTTAGACAATTAACCAGTAGGACAGCTTGCCTTTAGAAGTTGTGGGTGCTCCATCAACAAAGATTTTTGTGATGACCCGGAGTGTAACACAAACGTAACAAAATCCAAAACGTAAATAAATGTCCTTTAATGCTCCAACTTGGCCACACTGTTCAATAATTCTCAGTTGGAGATAAAACATATTCAAAAATAGTCTTCAAAAGAAAGCAATACAGTCCGAACTTAATGAGCAAATAGAGATGAAATAAAAAAATAAAAAACAAAATACAATGAAGGAATTTCCACAATGGACCAGGATAAGCAATTACCAAATTCAAGGAGATAACAAGGCACAGTCTGTTGGAAGGATGCCAACTAAGATAACTTTAGTCCCAAATAAAACACACTTTGCTTCTGGCAACGTTGTGTTTTAACCATCTCTCTTATATACTATTCTCCCCAGCTGCAACCAATGAGGGGGATCATGGCCACTTCCTCTCTCATAAGCCAAGTTGTTTCCTTCTCCGTTCCTCCCTGCATGTCCTAGGATGAAGAGGGGATGGGCCTGGTTCTTCCTCTGACTGCCCAGCTGGCCTCTGCCCTTCCCCAGCCTCCTCCACAACCTCCGGAGCCACACTTCCACTCCGTCAGCTGTTCCTCCTCTCCCTCAGAGTCCGACTCCAACAAGGGCATGGCAATTTTAAAGAAAAAGTCTGGACAGGCACTTGTGTGAAATGGTATAGGGTCTCCTGCTTGACAAGGGGTTAGACTAGAAGACCTCCAAGGTCCCTTCCAACTCTGTTATTCTATCTTCTACGTTCATATGTTATTTTATCTGTTTTTTTAAATTATTATTTTTAATACTTTTATTGTAATGCTGGTTCTGTGATTGTCGTAAAAATGGATTCATTGATAGATTTTGCACAACGACACACAGTCTCTCACAAGAGCAGCGTCAATCTGCAACAATCACTTGAGAACCATGCAACGTTCTTCTTCTTCTTCTTCTTCATCATCATCATCTTCTTTTAATGACCCCATAATCCCTTGCAGGGTGGAGTCTGGGCAACTGAATGAAGCTAGCAGAGTGTTTAATGGCCGGATGCCTTTCCTGTTGCCAATGCGGAGTTTTGCTGAGCAGATATATTCTCATTGTGCCCAGAGAGAGAAATATCTGGGATCGAACTCACAGCCTCCTGATCTGAGATGAGAGCTTCCCCTCTAGGCCACTGTTGCTGCTGGAAATTAGCATTGTTTTTTCCCCCATCGGATTTCAACCCAGATGAATGAGAAACTAAAAGGAGTCCAGATGGCAGTCAGAACCGCATGTTCGATGTTGCCACTTCCACTTTTTGTCATGCACACCCCATGATGCCCCTGCTGAAAGAGGCGAAGCTTCCAGATGAAGCATCTCTTATTATAGCTTTGTGGGACTTGTGAACCTTTGCAATGTTTATCTAAGAACGTTGTATTTTTTCCTTTATGAAATCCTGGACATTGTCCGTTGAGAGCCCAACTTCTAAACAGCCCAGATTTGCACAATGCCTTTAATCTCTTCCTCAATATTGGCCCGCCCAAGAGAAATTCCTGCACCCTCCTGTTTAAAGTAAAATGCAGAATTTTGCTTCACTTAATGATTGGAAAGGGGACTAGGGAAATTCTTATTCCCGTGAACATGGTTTATTGATGTCAATGTAAGGTCACGGTTAAGACACTGGGTAGGACTAAGGAGACCATCACTAAAGATATCTGGTGGGGGTCGTGTCATCATTGCACAAACGAGGAGAATGTTGTAATTTTTGGAATCCCTAGAGTTCTAGTTCCTGCAATGACCTCAGTAGGTGAATATTGGCCAACAAACTTGCTTTCCATCCAACTTATTCCTCAGGACGACCCTGGAAGCCATCTTAGCGTGTCAGAAGCAAGACAGAATAGAAATAGGAATAGGAATAGGAATAGGAATAAGAATAGAATAGAATAGAATAGAATAGAATAGAATAGAATAGAACAGAATGCAGAATATGAGAAAATAGAATAGAATTAAAAATACAATAGAATTAAAATAATAGAATGCAGAATATTAGAATAGAATAAAATAAAATAGAATTAAGAATAGAATAGAATAGAATAGAAAAGATTTAAGGATGGAATGCAATAGAATAGAAATAGAAATAGAAATAGAATAGAATAGAATAGAACAGAATGCAGAATATGAGAAAATAGAATAGAATTAAAAATACAATAGAATTAAAATAATAGAATGCAGAATATTAGAATAGAATAAAATAAAATAGAATTAAGAATAGAATAGAATAGAAAAGATTTAAGAGTGGAATGCAATAGAATAGAAATAGAAATAGAAATAGAAATAGAATAGAATAGAATAGAATAGAATAGAATAGAATAGAATAGAATAGAATTCTTTATTGGCCAAGTGTAATTGAACACACAAAGAATTTGTCTTCGGTGCAAATGGTCTCAGTGTACATAAAAGAAAAGATACATTTGTCAAGAATCATAAGGTACAACACTTAATAATAATAGTCATATGGTATAATAAGCAAATAAATCATACTAGGAAACAGTCAATATAAATCATTAGGATACAAGCAACAAGGTTACAGTCATACAGTCATAAGTGGGAGGGGAAGGGTGATAAGGAGTGATGAGAAGATGAATGGTAATAGTAATGCAGACTTTGTAAATAATTGGACAGTGCTGAGGGAATTATTTGTTTAGCAGAGTGATGGCATTTGGGGGAAAACGGTCCTTGTGTCTAGTTGTTCCGGTATGCAGTGCCCTATAGCGTTGTTTAGAGGTTAGGAGTTGAAACAGTTTATGTCCAGGATGTGAGGGGTCTGTAGAGATTTTCACAGCCCTCTTTTTGACTCTGAATGTTATACCATCGGTAATCCCCTCACCCTGGCGGAGAATATCTTTCAACATCTAACATGGTTTTCTCAACCTTGGGCACTTGAAGATGTGTGGATTTCAACTCTCAGAATTCTTGAAGTCCACGCGTCTTCAAGTGCCCAAGGTTGAGAAATACTGACCTAGCATATACAAAGCTCTGCATTTTTCTGCGTGGTTTGCTAATTCTTGACTTGGAGCTTGGAGGAGGGGTCTATATACCTGCTTAATTTCTGCACCCTCCCTGGCACTGAAGCTTAGGAGATAATCCCCATCAAAGAAATGAAGGACACGCATTTACCACCTGCCAGGTTAGCCAAAACGTTCAAAAATATGTCTAGTAAATGTTGGAAATGTAACCAAAAATCTGGCACGTATTTTCTTTCCTCTGTGGTGGACTTGTTCTAAAGCAAAAACATTTGGGGCAAAGATACACGTGAGGCTAAAAAAGACGTCAGGAAAACACGTAGATCTCAAACCTGAACTATTTTTTTTTAATCAGGTGTAGCACCAGAAAAAATTGATAAATGGAAGTATATATTTAATATTGCATGCATTAATAGCAGTGAGGATTATATTTGCACAGCATTGGAAAAATGACCAAATAGCACGAGAGGAAGAAATAATTAAGAAGATATTGGACTGTGCTGAAGTGGACAGACTTACATCGAAGATTAAACAGAAAGAAGATACAGGAGACTATCAAACATGGAATTTATTTTATCGGTGGCTGGAAAAAAAGGGGGTAAAGATTAGAAATATAATCTGTATTGTTAAGCAAACAAAATAACCCAGACAACACGATGTTTGTGAAGCACTCATTAAATGTAATCGTAGAAAATGAATAAAACTTTATATAAAAAAAAGAAATGAAGAAAATGCTGAAGTGTAAACGGCTTTTCAATATATTTTTGTTTTGTTTTGTTTTATGGTGTACAATGAGCTCCACAAAGCCGGTCCTACCTCTATCACAAATTGGTGCTTCTTTCCTCTCAAAATGAGAGCTTTCATTTTAATATTGGAAAGTACCGCACACTCATCTGGTCAGACACTTAAAAAACCACAATTAAAATAACTCCAGAAAGCCTGAGCACTTCTGGAAATGAACAAGTCAAACAAAAAACCAAAAAAAGACACACACACACACACAGGAATGACTCACATCCTAACCCCTTTGACCTGCTAAGAGTGGCAGCAGCTGAACCAACGTTTATTCTGCTAAAATTTGTAATCGGGCTAAACTGAGATCTCTCGGTTCCAGCCTGGATCTCTTTCATTTGCACTGATACTGGCAACAGCGGTGAAAAGAAAGGAAAAAAAGTCAAGATGACAAATGCCCTCCTGTTTGTTCAAAGCCTGCCCCTTTGTCAACGTGTCACACACTTGTCTTCATGGGAGACAGCAAAATCCGAATGTGTGTGCAATAATACTGCATTTAGAAAAGAGTGGTGCATATAGCAGTGGCATTTAGACTTATATACCCCTTCACAGTGCTCTCCAGCCCTCTCTAAGCGGTTTAAAGAGTCAGCCTATTGCCCCCCCAACAATCTGGGTCCTCATTTTATTGTCCTCAGAAGGATGGAAGGCTGAGTCAACTTTCAGCTGGTCAGGATCGAATTCCTGGCAGTCGGCAGAATTAGCCTGCAATACTGCATTCTAGAAGGAAGGAAGGAAGGAAGGAGGGGAGGGAGGGAGGGAGGGAGGGAGGAGGAAGGAAGGAAGGAAGGAAGGAAGGAAGGAAGGAAGGAAGGAAGGAAGGAAGGAAGGAAGGAAGGAAGGAAGGAGGGAGGGAGGGAGGGAGGGAGGGAAGGAAGGAAGGAAGGAGGAAGGAGGGAGGGAGGGAGGGAAGGAAGGAAGGAAGGAGGGAGGGAAGAAGGAAGGAAGGAAGGAGGGAGGGAAGAAGGAAGGAAGGAAGGAAGGAAGGAAGGAAGGAAGGAAGGAGGGAGGGAGGGAGGGAAGGGAGGGCAATAGCATTAGATTTATATACTGTGATTTATATACTGTGATTTATATTCACAGGTCTTTCCAGCCCCCTCTAAGCGGTTTACAGAGTCAGCCTATCACCCCCACAATCTGGATTCTCGTTTTATCGACCTCAGAAGGACGGAAGGCTGAGTCAACCTTGAGCTGCTCAGGATCGAACTCCTGGCAGTGGGCAGAGTCAGCTGGAAATCCTGCATTCTCACCACTGCGCCACCACGGTTCCTAACACCACATCTAACACCACTGCTGCACGAGCTGCCTTGGTTACCCGTTTTCTACCAGGTCCAGTTCAAGGCGTTGGCCGTTATCCTTCAAGACCTGCATGGGT
Organism: Pseudonaja textilis; assembly: GCF_049901715.1. Lineage (NCBI taxonomy): Eukaryota > Metazoa > Chordata > Lepidosauria > Squamata > Elapidae > Pseudonaja > Pseudonaja textilis. The sequence continues at coordinate 1,971,317 of NC_141998.1, read as the reverse complement.
CCAGAGTATCTTAGAAGCCATCTCACCCCAATGGAACTAGTCTGCCCCACTCATTCTGCCTGAAACATTGCGTAGTTCTTATATTTACCTCTTAGATGATTTCTGACCCATCTTTACTTTGTACAGTTCAAGGTAATGAACTGTACTATTATTTTTTTTTGCAACAACAAGCTTGCTAGCAGGCCTGAGCATAAGATGACCTACAAGGCCCCGTCCACCTCTGTTATTCTGTGATTCAACATGGTTGTCGTGTTGCCCTTCCACCTTCCCTTTTCCAGGCTGAACATGGGCCATGTTGCTTGCTCCTGTTTATACAAAAGGAGAGTTTGAGGCAAAGTTCCTGGGATGTGAGTAATGTGTCCTTTTGAGTCAACCCACCAGTCACTCCAGCTTAGTCCCCCCTCTTTGATTTTGGAGAAGAAGACTTCCCACTATTGGGATTATTTGGAAACCTTTGATTGTCTGAGCTTGTTCTTTAACCTAGAAGGGTGGGCCTGCCACAGAGAAGCGTAGCTTGCTTATGGGACAGCAGAGCAGCGGTTCCAAAATTAAATTTGGGGAGATGATTTGGTCTGGTTTAAAATTGCAATAAACCTTTATCTATCTGAGTATCAAAGCTTGGGAAATGGCCACCCCTCCAGTGGTGGGGAAATTACACATCAGACAAAAATGTGCTTCTCAGGACAGATGGACGGTTTCTGCAGAGAGGGAAAACAGGATTAAAATAATCAGATTCTGAACCTGGGCCAAGAGACAAACAAAGAAGAAACCAGATCAACATAAGCTTGCTGTTTCACGATGACTAAATACGGCTGGCCGACTCATCATACAAGAGCCTATTACGAGCAGCAAAACTTTATATTAAGGGAAGGCAATTGACAAAACTTTCTCAGCGCTGGGAATTGGCCGTGCAATGCAGCTTCTTTGAAGGCTGTGAGAGTGTAGCCAGGGAGTTTGGGGCTTGAGAAAGGAGGGAATTCTTAGGGCCTTTTGGATGAGTCACGTGCCACGATTGGACAAATGATATTGTGATACCAATGGTAGCAACTTGTCATTCGGGGCATGTAAAGACTGTCCTAAATAGGCATCAACTCCACACTCAGGCTAGTAATACTATTACTAAATTTGCAGATGATATAACAATGGTGGGACTCATCTCCGGGGTGTGTGTGTGTGTGTGTGTAGAAATGAGTCTGCCTACCGAGACGAGGTAGAGCGATTGCTTTTGTGGTGTGGAGACAATAACTTGGTCCTCAACACCAAGGAGCTGATAGTGGACTATAGAAGGAACAGATCAGATATCTAGCCCTTGTTTATTGATGGAGACCGAGTGGAGCAAGTGGACAGTTTTAAGTTTCTGGGTGTTACCCTAAAAGAGGACCTGACTTGGGGGGATCACATTGCAGCCCTGGTCAAAAGGGCCCAGCAGAGATTAGACTACCTGAGGCTTCTCAGGAAACAACAACTGGATGGAAAACTGCTGGGGACCTTCTACCGCTGCACCAGAGAGAGTATCTTAACTTAATGCACACCTGTGTAGGGTTTGCCAATTGCACAGGGGCAGATAGGACAGCACTCCAGAGGGTTAACATCATTACCCAGAGGGTCATTGGTCGCCCTCTCCCCTCTTTGGAAGAGCTTTATAGATCCCGCTGCCTTAAGAAAGTTCAAAACATTCTCCAAGATCCATCTCATCCTGGGCTCCTTTTTTTGAATTATTAAAACCTGGCAGACGGTACAGGATAATAAAAACAAGGACAAATAGGTTGGAAAACAGCTTTTATCCCAGAGCAGTAACTCTATTGAATTCCACTGTATGGTGCAATATTAACGCCATATCAGAGGTTTTCAATTCATTTGCATAGAAAGCGAAGGATGTGTGTTTGTGTTTCATTTTCATCGTCATAATGTACACTGAAGATGGTGTTTGATTTCGTTGTACGAGGTGCATAAACTAAGCTAAACATCAACTCTACTTGGGGAGATGAAGTGGAGAGCGATCAGGTCAAGTAATCAGAGTGTCTGTTAGTTGGAATCGAGAAACTCAAACTGGCAGCCATGGAAATGCAGCGCATTTAAAAACGGTTGAAGTTGTGATGGCTCCACTGTGGCTGCCATTTTGATTTATTTACCACAGTCTGTGGACCCCTCTGGCCTTGTGGGATTTGAAGAGAAAGGCTCGTAGGAACCGAAAGACTTGGGCAGGATGTATGCCCCCAAAACTATCCAAACCTATTGCTCTCCCTTGGTTTATTTCCTCGGTCGTGACATAGAACATCTTCATAGCATTCACTGTCTGTAGACTAGGTTTCCGGCTTGAGCAGGGGTTGGGCTAGAAGATCTCCAAGGTCCCTTCCGACTATGATGTTCTATTCTATTCAATACCTCCCTGTAAAGCCCAAGAAAGAAGAAGAAAATTAAAATGTGGAATGCAACACATTTCCGAAAGGTGCAATTCTATTGCAAGATGAGATGTTTTACCATATCTCTCTTCATCTTAAATATCCCTTAATTCAACTGGAACTAAGGAGATATTTCCTGACTGTGAGAACAATTAACCTGTGGAATAGCTTGGAACAGAAATGGTGAGGGCTCCATCACTGGAGGTTTTCAAGACTGCAACAACCGGCATCCAGAAGTCGTAAATGTTCCAACTCTAGAAATTTTTTAAAGAAGGGATGGGATCGCCATTTGTCTGAAGTGGTGTAAGGCTGTGATGGTGGCACGCGCAGAGGTGGCACACACAGACCGCTCTGTGGACATGTGCGCCATTGCCAGCTGCTCTTCTGCTGGTGTTGGCTCGCTGGTGTTTGCAGGCACCGGAGCAATGGAAAAGAGGCCAGAAAACGGCCTGAAAATGGCCCCCCAAACGGCCAAAAAAACAGGCATGCACGCACGTTCTGGTTTGGGCATTCGGTGCCGAAAAGGTTCACCAGCACTTGAGCAGGGGTTGGACGAGAAGACCTCTTATTCTGTCATCAGGGTGGGGTTTGCAATAATCCCTCTCCATCTGCAGGGAGGGCGCCCTTTGCATTTCTGGATAAACTCTCAACCCGTTTTCTTCTTCCTTTTATTAAAATGTGACTTCTTCTACTCTGAAATGACAGTAGCTGCTTCTAAGGAAGTGGTGGCCAAAAGTGTACTCTGGGTCTGACAGTGTTGAGAAGAATGCTGGCGTGACCATGACCACAGGCAGGAAGCTCACGCTAGTAATCGACTAATAATATGCATTCTCTCTCTCTCTCTCTCTCTCTCTCTCTCTCTCTTTCCCTATTTTCCAACATGATGTTTCTATAAAGAGGAACTTCTTCGGGCTAAAATAAGGCTGAGATTGAGGAACAATAGCACTGAGTTTTGAGACTAGATGACTGTGTTACACCTTTTCCTTCCTCTGTTTTCCCACGCATTGAATCCAGGAAATCTGGAGATTAGCCAGAGGGTGCCTCTCTTAGAGTGGGCTCTGTCACCCCTGCTGGAGAGAAACAAATATATATATATATATATATATATATATATATATATATATATATATATATATATATATATATATATATAATTTATTGATTTGATTTTTTTTCAATCACTTACAACAGAGGTCTCCTTCTCGCGGCCCGCGGGCCAATTGCGGCCCGCGGGACGATATCCTGTGGCCCCCAGCGTGATATGAAAGTATAATATCAGTGTATCATATAAATATAAAGTATCATATAAAGTATAATATTATGTGGCCCAGCCTCACCCAGACTCTGCCTCCGGCAGCTCCCAGGTAAATGGTGTTTGAGACCCCTGACTTACAAGATAACAGGTATAAGTATCAACAGGAGTAAGAATACAGGAAATAGGTACGAATAAATGGGGACAGTAGAACAGGGACGGTAGGCATGATGGTGCACTTATGCACGCCCCTTGCAGACCTCTTAGGAACGGGGTGAGGTCAAAAGTGGATAGTAGTGGATAGTTTAATCTATCAGTCTGTCTGTCTGTCTATCTCACTTCATCTAGATCTATCGATCTATCTGTGGTTATCTGTCTGTCTATGTATCAATCTATCTGTCTGTCTGTGTCTGTCTATTACCTCTTTCTCTCACTTCATCTATCTTTCTATCATCTATCTATCATCTATCCATCTAGCTATCTATCGGTCATTTATTTATTTATTTGATTTATCAATCGCTTACAAGATAATAGGTATAAGTATAAACATGAGTAAGAATACAGGAAATAGATACGAATAAATGGGGACAATAGGACAGGGACGGTAGGCACAATGGTGCACTTATGCACGGCCCTTGCAGAGCTCTTGGGAATGGGGTGAGGTCAATAGGGGATAGTTTGAGGTTGAAGGAGTGGGGGGCAGGGTGTTTGAGGATATAAAATACAACAGAAGGCAGAATAAGGGAGTAACGGGGACCTTGGAGATCATCTAGTTAGGTTTTATTCACTACTAGAATCTAATCAGAGATGCTTTGCCGATTCTAGTCCAATGACCTGCTCCAGCATGGTTAGAAGAGAGTGTGTGTGTATGTGTGTGTATGGCTGTCAAAACTCCAAAAACAGGTCAAGTAGCTCTGGGAAGGTCAGTCATAAATTAGAACACTTACTAAACAACCAGCCATTAAATGAGGACCACTTGTATTTGGTTTGCCAGTCACCTGACCATGCCCACCCAGTCACATGACCACCCAACCACACCTACCCGGTCATGTGACCAGCAAGCCACGCCTACCCAGCAAGCCACGCCCACCCAGTCACATGACCAGCAAGCACACCCACTCAGTCACATGACCAGCAAGCCACACCCTCAAATTAGGCCACACCCACAGAAATTTGAATCCCACCTCTGGGTGGGGGGGCACTGAGGATGAGTTTGTAGCACCAAGGGGGCGGTGGACTGAAAAAGTTTGGGAACCACTGGTCCCCACTGCTCAGGCAGGACCAGGGGTGGGATTCTACCAGTTCACACCTATTCGCTAGAACCGGTTGTTAACCTTCTAAGCAGTTCAGAGAACCGGTTGTTAGAAGAAATTACTGGTCTAATCCTGTAAGGAAGGCAGGAAGGAAACATTCTGGTGTTGCTTACAGAAACAGCCTCTCCATTAACCCTTATTACATTCTTGGCAGGACTCGACTTCCTGTCTCAGGAACTTCTCTGGAGTTTTTTCCCCTCCTTTGCCAGTCCTTTTGCTTGTGTGGAGTGACCATTCAAAGTTACAATGGCACTGAAAAAAGGGACTTATGACCATTTTTCACACTTACGACTGTTGCAGCATCCCCACAGTCATGAGAGGCCAGGCGAGGAGATGCGTGCCTCGGTGTGAGTGATACTGAGTTGACCACGCCCATCCAGTCACATGACCACCAAGCCATTTCCACCCAGTCACATGACCACCAAGCCACACCCACCAACTAAGCCACGCCCACAGAACCGGTTGTTAAAAAATCTGAATCCCACCCCTGGGCAGGACACTTAATTTCAGACAAATGGTTGTCCAATCTCTTCTTTAAAACTTCCACTGTTGGAGCATTCGCCAGTTCTAGAGGCAAGTTGTTCCACCGATTCATTATTCTGTCAGGAAATTTCTTCTTAGTTCTAAATTTCTTCTCTCCTTGATGAGTTTCCACCCGTTGCTTCTTGTCCCAAAATTCCCTGCCAACCATGCTGGGGCATTTATAAGCATGGACTTCAGTTCCTCCAATCGCAACCAATGCAATGGTTCCTTTCTTTGTCTCTTTCCTTCCTTCTCTCAGCATGTAAAGAAGTACAATGGAGTAAGTTATAACAAGGCAGCCCCTTTCAACCATGAATCCTCCTCCTCCTCTTTTAATGACCCCATAATCTCTTGCGGAGTGGAGTCTGGACAACTGAATGGAGCTAGCAGAGTGTTTTACTGGCCGGATGCTCTTCCTGTTGCCAATACAGCGTTTTGTTCAACAGATATATTCTCAGTGTGTCCAGAGAGAGGAACATCTGCCTCTACCTAAGATCGAACTCACAGCCTCCTGATTGTGAGGCGAGAGCTCCACCTCTAAGCCACTGCAACACTCAGCTGGTCCACCATGAATATGGAAATATGCTCAGATGGAACACAAGTGCTAGTAAAGTAGGAATGTCCCAGTTAACGACCAAATAATAATAACTAAAGTATGAAATAATAAAGCAATCAATAGATGTAAAGGACTAGAATGCTACACTATCAGACATTAGCATGCAATTATCCCTTTCAATTTTAACCTAAAAGATTTTAGCAATATTGAGACAGACTGCATCGATTAAACATCCGACATCAATCGATCTGAGTTGCCTGTCTCTGTCTCTGTTTTAGTGCTTCAGGACTGGGCTCCGATTTCGTAGTTTGCATCCAGTTTTGGTCACCACACGATTAAAAAAAAGGATGTTGAGACTCTAGGAAAAAGTGCGGAGAAGAGCAACCAGGATGATGAGGGGACTGGAGGATGAGACATACGAAGAACGGTTGCAGGAACTGGGCCTGGCTAGTCTAGGGAAGAGAAGGACCAGGGGAGACAGGAGAGCAGCCTTACGATATTTGAGGGGCTGCCACAGAGAGGAGGAAGGGGTCGACCTGTTTTCCAAAGCACCTGCAGGCCAGACAAGGAACAATGGATGGAAACTGATCAAGGAGAGATTCAACCTGGAAATAAGGAGGAATTTTCTGGCAGTGAGAACAATCAACCCATGGAATAGAAGTTGCCTTTGGAAATTGTGGGAGCTTCATCCCTGGACGCTTTCAAGAAGACACTGCACTGCTATCTGTCAGAAATGGAGTAGGATCTCCTGCTTAGGCAGGAGGACTGCTGGTGGGGGTTGGACTGGATGACCTACAAGGTCCCTTCCAACTCTGTTAATCTGTTAATAGTTGCAATTGTCGACTTATCTGACTCCTGTGCCACACCACAGAATGCCCCATTTGGGATCACGGGATGCCATCTCCAGCTCCGTTCTCAGGGGGGGAAGAGAGAGAGAGAGAGAGAGACTTTTGGCTGCATGCAAGGAAAGCAGAAGCAGCAGAAGTCTTTCTTTCTCTCCCCCAAACCACCAGAAATGAGTCTTTACCGGTGCAGCCTCTTGGACCAGGAGGCCTTGCAGGGTCCCAAAGACTCACTTCTGGCAGAGTTTGGGGGAGAGAAAGAAAGACTTCTGGCTGCTTTCCTTGTGTGCAGCCAAAAGCAGAAGAAGAAAGAAGCAGAAAGAAGCAGCTCGGTGGCCAGGCGACGTGCCTGGGGTGAGTGGGACAAGTTCCCCCCCTCTGCCCTTTCCCTCCTCCCCTCACTACCTCGTGTTGTTCGCAATGCAAGCGACGCAAGCCTTGTGTTCCCACGGGCCATGTGGGTGGCGCAGCCTTGTGTTCCCGCGCAGCCTGGATTAATTGCTTTGGGGGTGACATTTCTCTGCGGACCACCAAAATTTTCTCGTACTGGTTGGCGACCACTGTTCTCCAGTATATTTGGAAGAAAGCCATTTTAGGAAAGGAAGATTTGCAACTATTAAGAAAATTATGGTAGCTGTCGTTGTTGCAATGACCGACCGGAAGAGGGAGCCAGAAACCATCTCTCTTCCTGCCTTCTCTGGCCAGTGAGTGGCAGATTCCGGAATTCCCACTGCGCCGTTTCTCGGGAAATAACTTTAAATCGCTTCTCCACAATCAATCCATTTTCTTCTCAAGGCTTCAGCCAGGGCTGAGGATTTCATTTCTTGAGTAAAATTGGGATACTATAATTCACCCAAGTGTAAAAATATATATATATATATATATTTAAATCCCACAACGAGAAAAAAATAAAAAATGAAAAAGTGAACCAAAGAATTTAAAGCATGTTGACTTTGAGAGTAATGCAGAAGTTATGGGGACGTGCAAGACTCTCTACTTATTAAAGATCTGAATAACAATAATAGCAACCATTAACTATTGCTAATAGCACATTTTAAATCCTCACCTCAGACAACTTGCAAAGCAACACTGAGCAGAAAGCACTATGAATGAAACGCAACACAACAAATGTAACACTGTGTTAAAAGCCAGAGGCAAAGAAGTGGCCATCTTCTAACAGATTAACAGAGCTGGAAGGGACCGTGTAGGTCATCTAGTCCAACCCCCTGCCCAAGCAGGAGATCCTACACCATTTCTGGCAGATGGGAGTCCAGTCTCTTCTTGGAAGCCTCCAGGGATGAAGCTCCCACACCTTCCGAAGGCAACTTCTGTTCCTTGGGTTAATTGTTCTCACTGTCAGGAAATTCCTCCTTATTTCTAGGTTTTATTGACATTAGCTCTCTTCAGCTCACTAATTTGACTGTGTACGTATTCCTAGTGCTTGCAGGGGTGCATTTTTTTTCATATTTTCTGTTCCATTCTTTATCTTTATTTATGATCCATGATTAACATGTTTACTGGAACTGGATAAAGCAATGTTTAGTCATCTTTACGTCATCCTATGTCAATACTCTAGCAGACCAGATTAGCTTTATATAGAATAGAATAGAATAGAATAGAATAGAATAGAATAGAATAGAATAGAATGGAATGGAATGGAATGGAATGGAATGGAACGGAACGGAACAGAATAGAATAGGAGAATAGAATAGAACAGAACAGAACAGAACAGAATAGAATTCTTTATTGGCCAAGTGTGATTGGACACACAAGGAATTTATCTTGGTGCAAATGCTCTCAGTATACATTAAAGAAAAGATACATTTGTCAAGAGTCAAGAATCATCAGGTACAAACACTTAATAACAGTCATCGGGTACAATAAGCAATCAAATCATACTAGGAAACAGTCAATATAAGTCGTAAGGATACAAGCGAAAAAGTTACAGTCATACAGTCACAAGTGGGAGGGGATGGGTGATAAGGAGTGATGAGAAGATTAATAGTAACAGTAGCGCAGACTTTGTAATAGTTGAACAGTGTTGAGGGAATTATTATTATTATTATTATTATTATTATTATTATTATTATTAGTAGTAGTAGTAGTAGTAGTAGTAGTAGTAGTAGTAATTATTATATGTAAAGAAATATTACATTTCATCCTTCGGACATAAAACTTTCTGCTTCCTACAGATATTATATCCAATTGTATGATATTGTATGTCTATATAATATTGTGTATTCTTTTGTGTCAGGCACTGTGATTACATGGAGAACTGTTATTTACTGCCCTTATAATATCAGAGAGAGAGAAAATAAGTAGGGCTGACAGAAATACAAATTTAAAAGGATATAGAAAATATCTCCTGATAGAAAAATATAGAAAGAAGGGAGAGGCTGTTAAACCAATATTTTATATAATTAATATCTTCTGGAAGGGACAGGGTGGAATTTTAACGAAGCAGACAATCTGCAATTAAATCAAGGATTAGAATGTAGAGGTTATACTGTAAGAGTGCTGCTTCATATTTTTCTGATCCTAAATGAAATAATTTCTCTGTGGGTTCCTCATCAGAGAATATTTGACACTAGAATCCAGGGAAAAACAAAATTAGGAACAAAAAGATTCAGGACCACAGGGGTGAGGGGGAAATAACTAATAAAGAAAATTTTACAATCACATTTTTCTACAGTTCAGGAGAATTTCAGCATGCTGCCATGTTCTAAGGTGCCACTTGTCAGCAAGTTTAAGAGGTGCAGACTTCATATCTATGGAGATTCTCAGTCATCTAGGTCAAGATTGTCCCCAAAAGTACTTTTTCAAAAGGCAACTGGACTTTCTGGTTTTGATTCTGAAGACATTTCGCTTCTCCTCCAAGAAGCTTCTTCAAGAAAAGCCAGAAAGTTCAGTTGCCTCTCTCTCTCTCAAAAAAAAAAAAAACCAACCCTACTTTTGGGATGTGCAGACTTCAATTCCAGGAATTTTCCATTCACCAGGTGAGAAATATTGTTTTAAGGATGACTGAATCTGGATGCACTCAATGAACCTTTGTCACGGGTGCTTTAAACCGGGATATCCTAACCATTATACCTGCAAAATTAGACATTCTGATGTTTATGCTGCAACCTTCATAGGATCACAGCCCGGAAATCAGCTGGGTTTTTCTAGAGTAGTTGCTACAGATCTACAACAAGCCTCTCTTGATTCAAAATAAATCTGAAACCAAAATGGGAGTTGGTTGCTTTAAAAATAAAACACAGTCGTGGTTTTTTTCCCCCCGCCTGAGATACAGAATGAAATGTTAATATGAAAAGTTCTTTCTTGCCAAATGAAAGAATTTTGCCCATGGGGAAGTCACACACATGTATTTATTTGGCAGGGGTGATGGGTTACAATATCACAACGTTTGAAAACCCCTATTTTTAGGTGCATTCCTCTCTTTTTTTAGCTTAACGTTTTTATTGAGTTATAAAACCAAATAAGATACAAAATACAAAAGTAAATAGGAAAAGGGTGGGAGGAAGAGGGAGGAAGAAAAGTGAGGAAGGAGAAGGAAAAGGAAAGGAAAACAGACTTCCGATTCTCTCTCTGTTGCCCTAAAATAAGGCATTAACATCAAATCACAACTTTTTGCTTTTTCGTAATCATAGGAACAAGCCATTTCTATCCGCCTACGCGGTAAAAACGTTCAGAAGCAGTCTCCCAGGTGGAAACAAAAGTGCGTAGGTTCTTTTCTTTAGTCAAAAATAGTCAAGTTTTGATGCAATTCAAATCTAACGATAATGTAATAATAATATGACGTGGAAAGTTGATTAATATCACGTGAATACAAATTTAAACTCAAGAGGGGAAGACTATTGATATTGTGCACAAGAAATATGTACCAACAGACACACCGTACAGCTGAAAGTTTTTATTTGTTGTTTTATGCATGTGTTTGTTTATGTGTGTTGTTAAAAAAATTTTTTTTTTAAAAAAAAAGTCAATTTTGCCATTTCAGCGGACTCCATCAGCTTCTGCGACCATTGCCTTAAGGTGAACTCTTGTTGGAAGCAGGACTTTGCATCTACAAGGACTAAACTCTCTACTTCAGTTTCACTTTCTAAGATAAGAGAGCACATAATATTTGCACAGTTGCCTTTTTGTGGTCAAACCTTTACCCTCTTGGAAGGTAACCTGAGTGTACCTACCCCCCCACAAAGGGTTTGGCAGCCCTGCCCATCTGTACTTTCCCCACCTGGTCCTGTTTCAAAGAGGTTGGAGCCATACTTTCCAGGTGACCTGGTAACTATCACTTTCCTCTTACTAGAATCTATTCCATTATTCATACAGTAAAATGACAGAGTGCCTTCAACTTCTGATCATAACTGAGCCCCAAATTTGTGTTGCTAAGTGAGACGGGGTTAAGTTGCATTAACACAGAGGGATGCCATCCAGATCAAGGGAGGTACTAATACCACTCTATAAAGCCTTAGTAAGACCACACCCAGAGTACTTCATCCAGTTTTGGTCACCACACTATAAAAAAAGATGTTGAGACTCTAGAAAAAGTGCAGAGAAGAGCAACCAGGATGATGAGGGGACTGGAGACTAAAACATACGATGGAGGGTTGCAGGAACTGGGCCTGGCTGATCCAGTGAAGAGAAGGACCAGGAGAGACAGGATAGCAGGCATCCAATATTTGAGGGGCTGCCACAGAGAGGAGGAAAGGGGTCAAGCTATTTTCTAAAGCATCCAAAGACCAGACAAGGAATATTGGATGGAAACTGAACAAGGAGAGATTCAACCTGGAAATAAGGGGGAATTTTCTGACATTGAGAACAATCAACCCAATGGAACTGAAGTTGCCTTCGGAAGTTATGGGAGCTTCATCCCTGGAAGCTTCCAAGAAGAGACTGGACTCTCATCTGTCAGAAATGGTGTGTAGGGTCTCCTGCTTGTGTGGGGGTTGGACTAGATGATCTACAAGGTCCCTTCTAACTCTGTTAATCTGTTAAAAAGAAGTGAATTTGGCCTCCCACTTTTATGACCTTTCTTGACAGAGTTGTTAAGTTAAGCACCTGTTAAGTTAGTAGCACAGTTGTTCAGACAACCGGCCTTTTCCCATTGCCTTTGCTTGTCAGGTGGCAAAAGGAGATTAAGTGGCCCTGGCACTCTGCAGCCGCCATAAATATGAAACCAATGGCCAAGGGTCCAAATTTTGATCACATGACCACGGGGATGCTGCAACGGTCATAAGTGTGGGGAAACAGCCATAAATCACTTTTTTTCAGTGCCGTTGTTGACTTTGAATGGTTGTAAGTAAGCCCGTGTCCTTTAAGGCTGAAGGTTCATGTTTGAAGCAAACTTCTCGCTTGGGAGGCCCCGTGTCTTTTGCAAATAAGATTATCAGGTTAAAAAAATGCCAACAACCTCAGTGACTAATTTCTGTCAAGGTTAAGCATACTTTCACTTTTCCAATGAAAAAGGATCTTTCTCAAATGGCTGGATAAAAAGCTGGTTGAAATTCCTGCATGGATTGTTGACCACTGGACCGCAACTTAGCCCAATGAAGGCAGGGCAACTGCATTGTTCCGTTGGATTCCCCAGACCAAGGGACTTCAAACTTGGCAAGTTGAAGACCTGTGGACTTCCTGAGCTTCAAGAATTCCTGAGCTAACATGACTGGGGGAGGAATTCTGGGACTTGAAGTCCACAAGTCTTAAAAGTTGCCAAGGTTGGAGACCCCTGCCCCAGATGATGCCCAGCCCAGGTGTGGAGCATTAGATTAGATTAACGGAGTTGGAAGGGACTTTGTAGGTCATCTAGTCCAACCCCCCAAACCAAGCAGGAGACCCTACACCATTTCTGACCAATGGCAGTCCAGTCTCTTCTTGAAAGCTTCCAGGGATGAAGCTCCCACAACTCCTGAAGGAAACTTCTGTTCCGTTGATGGATTGTTCTCACTGTCAGGAAATTCCAGGTTGAATCTCTCCTTGTTCAGTTTCCATCCATTATTCCTTGTCTGGGCTTGGGGTGCTTTGGAATATAGCTTGACCCCTTCCTCCTCTCTGTGGCAGCCCCTCAAATATTGGATGCCTGCTATCCTGTCTCTCCTGGTCCTTCTCTTCCCTAGACCAGCCAGGCCCAGTTCCTGCAACCCTCCATCGTATGTTTTAGTCTCCAGTCCCCTCATCATCCTGGTTGCTCTTCTCTGCACTTTTTCTAGAGTCTCAACATCTTTTTTCATAGTGTGGTGACCAAAACTGGATGCAGTACTCTAGGTGTGGCCTTACTAAGGCTTTATAGAGTGGTATTAGTACCTCCCTTGATCTGGATGGCATCCCTCTGTGTTAATGCAACTTAACCCCGTCTCACTTAGCAACACAAATTTGGGGCTCAGTTATGATCAGAAGTTGAAGGCACTCTGTCGTTTTACTGTATGAATAATGGAATAGATTCTAGTAAGAGGAAAGTGATAGTTACCAGGTCACCTGGAAAGTACGGCTCCAACCTCTTTGAAACAGGACCAGGTGGGGAAAGTACAGGTGGGCAGGGCTGCCAAACCCTTTGGGGGGGTGGGGGGGTTACACTCAGGTTACCTTCCAAGAGGGTAAAGGTTTTGACCACAAAAAGGCAACTGTGCAAATATTATGTGCTCTCTTATCTTAGAAAGTGAAACTGAAGTAGAGAGTTTAGTCCTTGTAGATGCAAAGTCCTGCTTCCAACAAGAGTTCACCTTAAGGCAATGGTCGCAGAAGCTGGTGGAGTTGATTGAAATCACAAAATTGACTATTTTTTTTAAAAAAAGAATATTTTTAACAACAAATATAAACAAATACATACACAAAACAGAGAATAAAACTTTCTGCTCTCCCGCCTCCCCTGGTCCTTCTCTTCCCAGCCTATTCCAAGGGGGCTCATCCCGAATTGTGTAGCTAAATGTCTGT